>NW_027365966.1:0-86101 GCF_046119375.1 Phyllobates terribilis
AGCAAACATCAATTCCTCAAAAATCCCTTGAACGTCTTCATTGTCAAAGGGGCATTTCTTTTGCCTCCTCTATTCAAGAGTAGGCTTTTTTGTTTTTTCATTAGCTCTTCCTCGATCATTGGCTCTAGAATGGCCTTCATTAGAGGGACTGGCTATTAGGCTTAATAAAAGTAGTCATAGTCTCGCCTTTTACTTGTGGTTGTCGTCCCTCTTAATCTCATTCAATTGAGGACGACTTGAGATGGCCTTACGCCTAGCAAGCTAGCGCTCGACATTACATGCCTTCGATACTAAATCATCGAAGGATGTTGGTTCTGCATTTCGAACATGCACTGCCAACTCAGGAACCGGATTGTTGGTGCACATTTGAACGCATGTTGGTTTACTTAACTTCTCGGGACATTGCAATCTCAAACTTCTCCACCTTGAAATGAAGGCATTTTCAAGGTCCGTGGTTGAAACCTTGGCTTTTGAGCTTACGAATTGGGCCAAGAATCCCCTTTCAAGATCGCCCAAGTTCGGGTCGATTCAGATTGTAATTGTGTGTACCATGTGAATGTCGAACCTTTCAAAGACTGGACAAACTGCTTGATTAACAATTCATCACTTAATGCAGTCTCTCCACTTGCAGAATAAAAGTGAGAAAGATGCTCATTTGGAGAACCATGAATGCCATCAAATTTATCAAAACTCGGTCGTTGGTATCCGGAGGAAAGGGGGCCGAATCAAAATGTGTAGGACATGGATTTCCGTATTCCAAAGTAGGTGGGTTTTGAGACATTTGAAACTCTTGAACTTCTTGTGAGGTAATACTCGTGTTACTAGTTGCCACATCATCATTTATCATGGGATTGTTGCTCCTACTCTCGTTATTGTGATTGGACACGTGAGTCACGAGCGATGCTATTTGAGCATCTTTTTGGTTTTGCAACTCCCGTGGTTGATATTCAATGGTGCGAGTATCGTTGGTTAATACCGACATGCCTCATCTTGTAGGACAATAGCGGTCTTTGACTTAGAAGTCACTGGTGGAAATTTCTCTTCTTGAAAAATAGTGTCGGGTTTCCATATAATCGGGAAACAAAAGTCTCTTATGCCAAATATTTTCAGATCAACATAGGCGGAGGCGGAGAGGATGCTCGTGAGACCATGCCTGCATAAGAAGGGTCCTTAGCCTTTGACCTAGTAATTGCCCCCTCATACTGATGGGACCCTACTGAATGTGAAGATGAACCCCCTGCTTTGAGAGAGTCTTTTTTATTGGTAGGCATCTGCTCAACTTTGTTAGCAAACTGATCTCCTTGAACTGTTTTAGACTTTTCAGTCTTGATTATTTTAATTTTAGAGGCCTTAAATGGAATCTCCTCAGCATAAGAAGTCATGTTGACATCTTCCACCCCTCCTATGTAAATAGAAATGGACCCTATGTAAATCTGGGTCGGGGTAATCATAGGAGGGACGATTATTGTTTCCCTTGGTGTAAAGAGTTCACTGGCCGCCTCACTTAGGGTCTTTTTTTTGCCAACTCCAGCATGGCAGAATTTGCCAAGCGACGAGATGACCCACCCTCTTTGACCTAGTCCTGTTGATTTTTTTGGCTTGGAGTTCAAATGGATCGGGTGATTTATAGGCTCATCACCCTTCTTGTGTAAATGTATACTTTTCCCATAATTATGGAGTCATAGTATGAAAGTAATTACTTTCAATACAACGCCGAGAAAGAGAAAAAAATCATTGGAGTAAATTGCTCGAAAGTAATTACTTTTGAGAATTCTACAGAATTTTCATATAATGTAGAGGCTTTTGAAAGTAATTACTTTCTAACCAAATACAAAGAAATCTTATTTAAATCAGGATGATTTTATTTACTATAAAAAACTTAAGGTAAAACATAATGGTCAAAATATGAAGGATATATCATGAAATCACCCTTAAAGGCTTAATCATATTTTTATAAAATCAAAATCAAACGAGGGTGATGTATAATAAACTGGCCCTGCCATCATCGCCTTGTAAGGAAGATGCAAGGGGAGATGCTCCATAGAGTCGGCAAAACTGGGCAGGAAAATACGTTCCAGCTTGCACAGTATTTTTGGGATTTCAAGATCTAGACGATGCATGTCCTATTCTGTCAGTGAGGTGGAAGTTAACTCCTTGAAGAAGATACTTGACTCCGCTAACGGCTCCCACACATCTTTCGGTAGAATCTCCAGAAGAGCGATTGGCAGAAGTCGTTGCATAAAAACATGGCAATCATGACTTTTGATCTCATGCATTTTCAGATTGTTAGGATCGACACATCTGGACAATTTGGACACGTACCCGTCTGTAAACTTTATTTTCTGTATCCACTAAAGTAAGACTCTTTTTTAATCCCTATCCAATGCATACTTGGCCTTCGGAAACTTCTCAGTCGCCCTATCTTTAGCTAGCTCAGGCCGATCACGGATCTCATTCAGTTCTTCCCTGGATTTTTCATTGTCTTTTGTTTTCCCAAGGACATTGAGCACAGTATTGAAAACATTATCAAACACGTCTTTCTCAATATGCATGACATCTAAATTATGTTGAATGACATTCGTACCCTAGTAAGGCAAATCCTTGAAGATGCTTTTCTTATTCCATCCATGTTTTTTAGACAATAAAGCATTATGATTTTCCGCCCCAGGTTCATATGCCTTCTTAAACCCCAAACGATCCAGCACATCTAACATTTCAGCTCCAGTTCGCACCTCCGTAAGCCTTTTTTGCTCTTGTTTGCCTTTAAGAAAATCAGTGACATTTTTTGCGAAATGAATGACGCAGAGGCAAAAACTTTTGGGAGCAATCAAACCATGACTGTTTACCACTCTTGGGCAGCGTGGATGCATCTATCTCTTCCATGCAATAAGAGCAGACTTGTCTACCAGCAGTGCTCCATCCAGACAACATAAAATATGTGGGGAAATCATTAATTGTCCACATAAGAGTCGCTTTGAGCTGAAAATTTTGTCGTTTATGAACATCGTATGTTGTGACCCCACACTCACATAACTGGTTTAACTCTGCAATCAACGGTTGTAGAAATATATCCATTTGTTGCTTCGGATTTCTAGGACCCGAGACCAACATCGTCATAAACATATCATCCTTCATGTACATGCGTGGGGGGAGATTGTATGGTGTTAAGATGACCGGTCATGATGAATATTGCTGCCCGAAGATGCTGAATGGCTGAAACCCATCGAAGCATAAGCCTAATCTGATATTTCGTACTTCATCGGCAAAATCGGAATGCATCTCACTAAAACGTTTCCATGACGGAGAGTCGGACGGGTGACACATCTTGTCACCAACCATGTGATGGTCTGCGTGCCACGTCATATGTTGGACAGTTGCTTTCGAAGCATACAATCTTTGTAGCTTGGAGTTATTGGAAAATAAAACATTTTCCGATACGAAACTCTAGCCTTGCTTCTTTTTTTATTTGCCTTGCGTCACTAGTTTCCACTGCGGTTGACCACAAACTTTGCAATCCGTTCTATTTGTGTCTTCCTCCACCCAATAAATCATACAGTTTCGGATACAACAATCAATAGCCTCAACCGGCAACCCCAAAGCCTTAACCAACTTGTTTATGTTAGCAAAATCCGTTGGCATCTTGTTATCCTCCGGGAGCAGCTCTTGTATGAACACACACGTGTCGTCCATTAAACTTATTGAACTCTGATTACAACACTTGATATCCATCATGTTAGCAAATGTAAAAAACGGGGAGTGTCTGTTGTTACCAGACCATATTTCTTGTTCGACCACTCTCATCATATCAAAAAATTATGAGATTCTGCATTCAGGGGCTCATCTTTCTGGAAGACTACTTCTTGATCGGCAGCATCATGTATCATTCTATGATTAGATGCGAACTCAACTCCCTCGACATCATTCTCCGGTACGGCATGTTGTTGTCCTCCAGGATTCAACGCGGTCCCCTCGCCATGAAAAAACCATACTTGGTAATCTTTTACAAACCCATTCTTCAAAATATGTAATTCTACATCATCAGTGTTGTGGTAGCTTTTATTTCTACAAGCATTCTTAGAACATGGGCATTTAATCTGCACTCCACTCATACAAGCTGTATGACATCGGGCAAACTGGATAAACTCTTTCACTTTTTCGGGAAATCCTGGGGTTAACAACCCCCTCGTGAGTCTCTGATACATTCAACTACGGTCTTGATTCATCTTTGTAGCACGGTTAATTAGATGACAATTCACATCTAATCATCTTTATTATCTTAATTACACCTTCCCTAATTTATTTTATTGTGTCACATGTGTAACATGTACACCGATAATCAGGATTAATCCTAATTCTCATTTTGATATTTTAAAAATATTAGAATATTAAATTCAGAAATCATATTTATTCCTAAATCCACAAAAAATTTAAAATCCATAAAAATTCTCAATCCATGATTATGTAGAAATTCTCTATATAATTCTAATTCCATGATTATATCTATATAATCATAAATCCACAAGAATATAATAATTTTCAACATAAATCATATATATCTTTAAATTAACAAAAATTCTAATTTCATAAAAATCCTAAATTCACAAAATTCCTAAATTCACAAAAATTCTAAATCCATAAAAGATCTATATTCTAAAAATCCTTAAAAAATAGTTTTAAAAACTCTATATAATTCCTAAAGAATTATATATAATTCCCAAATAATCCTATATAATTCATTAAAAATCCTATATAATTCATAACTCTATATAATTCCTAAAACATTATATATAATTCCTAAACAATCATATATAATTCATTAAAAAACCTACATAATTCATTAAAAATTCTATATAATTACTAAAAAATCCTATATAATTCCTAAACAATTCATAAAAAATCCTTTATAATTTCTAAAAATAAAAAATCATTTATAATTTCTAAAACATTCTATATAATTCTATAAAATTCCTTTATATAATTCTATATAATTCCTAAAAATATTAAATAATTCCCTAAAAATTGTATATAATTCTATATAATTCATAGATAATTCTATATAATTTCTAAAAATTCTATATAATTCTAAAAATCCTATATAATTCCTAAATAATTCTATATAAATCTATATAATTCATAAATAATTCTATATAATTCCTAAAAAAATCTTATATAATTCATAAAAAAAACTATATCGAAACAATTTATATAACAAATTTTTGAAAAAGATCACATAACAGGTGGTGAGGCGCCGCCGAAGGAAGAAGAGGAGCAAAGGTGGAGGTGCGCGGGGTGAATCGGTTGTTGGAGGGGCGGGGCGAATCCAGGCGGGGCGACTGTTGGGGCGAATCCGGGCACTGGTCTCCTCAAGCGCGGGCGAATCCGGCTGTTTCACGCGGGTGGGGCGGCTGCTGGGGCGGGAATTGAACGGAGACAGGCACGGTGGTCTCCTCAGGCACGGGCAAAGGGGAGGGAGAGAGGAGGACGAAAAGGAGGGAGAGAAGAGGAGGAAAAGGAAGGTTGGGAAGAGGAGAGGAAAAGGAGGTGTCCATTGCGGCAGAAATTTGGAAGCAAAAGCGAAATAGGCAACCTAAGATTAGCGACGGAAATTCGTCGCTAATCAATCAGGTTTTGAGGTTTCTGACAATATGTGCGACGGATATGCATATCCGTCGCGAAATCCGTCGCCATTATGTTGGGTTATGTTGCATTATGTTGCATTATGTTGCTTTGCACTGGACTAGAATGAAGACATAAGAATATAAACATTATAAGAGTATTTGACATTACATTTAGTATAATTACGTATTGGAAATCTTACAATTGGTATTTAGTTTGTTAAACTATATAGATAGCACCAAACACGTATGAATCTAACAGCTCGACTACCATGGGGGATCAAATTTATGGACAATCATATGTTCCTGACTTATACGAAAGCCTAGATCAAATACAACTCCCAACTGTGTGCTGGGACGACCTACAACCTCAGGTGCCTTACTTGGACTACACTGATGTTCCACAGAAACTTGTAGATAACTCATCCAATTGGCCAATCCCCAAATTCAGTCTTGGCTTCACGGATGACGAAGATAGTCCCCCTAGGAAAAGTTTTCAGCCAAGCTACCCATGCCATAGTGTTCCAGATCCAGGTACATAATTGTGGGAATGGCCACCCCTTTACACTCTCCCGCAGTTCAAAAACGTTGCTACGTCTGCAACTATCACATTAGTGAACTACAAGGAGTTCTTTGTCACAAATGAAGTTTTCGATAATAGAGATGAATTATCGCGTGGGCCAAGGGGGAAGCGAAGAGACTTAATTTCATGCTTGTCAACTACAAGGTAGAAAAAGGTTGTAAGGGAAGAAGGTCTATCACATGGTTAGCATGCCAGAGAAGAGGTAAAAGCACACCAACCAAATCCCCTAGTGAGAAAGTCAGATACAGAGTGAGACAATGTGATTGCCCATTCCTCATACAAGTATTTGAAGAGTCGCTGGACCGATGGAATGTTGTTTTCCGCAAGGGAACCCACAACCACGTCATTAGCGACAACCTACATGGTAATGCATACGCTGGACGTCCCACTAAGGAAGAGTTGAACTGATGAAAGAGATGGACGAAGTTCATGTACAACCGAGGTATGTACTGGGAATGTTGTCGAACCCAGACAATGTGACAAGTATTAAGCAAATTTACAACATCAGTCAGAAGTTAAAGAGAGAAGGAATGGAAGGACGAACCGTTGTGCAAGAGTTCTTCAAGAAGTGCAAGGAGAACGAATATTATGTGGAGTACACGTTCGATCTTGAAACAAACAAGATCAAGGACGTGTTCTTTGCAAGCCCGGTGGGATACGACTTCTAAGGGCATTTTCGTACGTTATTCTGCTAGAATCCACGTACTCGACTAATGTGTAAGTCCATCTCCCCGAATTCATGTTTTGTATTATGTCAAATCAATTTATGTTGTTTTCAATTTCCTTTTTTTGTACAGGTACAACAGTCCCTTCTTGGAGATTGTCGGTGTCACATCGACGTGGAAAAATTTCAACGTCGCCAAAGCATTCCTTGCCCACGAGGAAACCGAGAACTACGCATGGGCTATAGAGCAACTTGCAAAGTTGTTCTTGAAAGTGAAACAACAACCAACTTGTCTGGTGACAAATAGGGAGGCTGCGTTGATGAATCCAGTATACAGTATGTTTCCAAACGCTAAATTCTTGCTTTGCAGGCTTCACGTGCAATGCAACATCAAGTTGTTTGCGAGGAAGCTCACCGACAAGGCCAGAGCGACTAGAGCGCAAATGCGTACAGGGACCTGTTCTATTGCACTACAGAATCGGACTACAATGCCAAGTACGAGAAACTGTTTAACCACTGGCGTGGCCTACCAAGGTTATATTCTTATGCCTAAAAAACTTGGTTCAAACCTCACAAGGAGAAGCTTGTCGCTGCATGGACAGATGACGCATTCACCCTTGGGCAAAACACGACAAACCGATAAACATCAATTCACGTTTTCATTTACATACCGCAATGACATTCTAATCTCGAAACATCTTTTGTGAATGAAACATCATTGAAGGTGCGCATTCAGTGTCGAAGAAATACTTGTCTGGACCGAACGACAACTTGTCAACCATCTTTGCCGAGTACCATATGTTGCTGCGGAACCAAGCTCGGGAGATTAAGGGCATCTTGAATATGAGTTTAGAGACACGGTTCAAGCTCATAGATGGTGCTCACATATTCAACCTGTTGCACTACAGGGTTTCAGCACCAACTTTTAACCGTCTAATGGACGAGTACAAGAACGGGCAATTTTCAAAGCCGAAACCATATTGTAGATGCACAAACATGACCAGGGACGGGCTCCCCTGTTACCACGTCATTGGAGCATATGTGCACACAAGGCATGCCTTACCATTACAAGCAATTCATATATTTTGGATAACTCTATCCATTTCTGATGTTCTCGAGATCATTGATGACGAGAAGATCAAGAGGAAGGTGAACAGATCTTTGATGGACGATTTTGCAGGAGAGGAGTTCGAAAAGTTTTCAGTGGATGATCAGCTGAAGGCTGTAAGAATATTAAACAAGATAATGCATCCGGAAGAGACGAAGCTTGATGAGCCCGCAAACTTAAAGCACAAGGATAGACGGTTGGTGCATTGAACAAAAGACTATCGTGTGCATGGGAGAGTTCAGATGTAGACAAGGACTAGACACCACCGAAGAATCATAAGAACAACACGAGGAGGACTAAAAATCCCAATGAACCCGGCCAGCTGTCAAAAGGGCCGAGACTACTTGTCAACAGAAAATATCACAAGGTGTGGCCTCGGTGTATGGGACAGTCGATCCAAGATTGGTACAAGATTGTCTCTGACGGAAACTGTGGATATAGATCCATATCTCTTGACCTTGGTATGGACCAAGATTATTGGGGACATATAAGAGATGCTTGGGAGGTTCAAAGCAAGTTGATATTTTCATCGATCACTCAGGAACAAATGATTGACAAGTTGAACAGGCAGTGGTCTTGGCCGACTACTCCGTCATGGAAGTGGTCTACTATTCCTGATATGAGCACGATTGTTGCAACAACTTTCAATATAGTGTTGGTAATTCTCGGCGAAAACAATAGCAGCACTCACTTGCCGATACGTGCAACACCAAACCATGTGTCCGGTCAACATATCCCAATTATATGTCTAGGCCACATACTACTTGAGCAACACTTGGTTTCAGTAAGTTTATTACATTCATAACAATTACAATTTTTAGAACTACGTTGTATTGTACTCGTAACAATTTTCCGATGTCCATTTCTATTACACAGGTTGTCATTCATCCCAACTCGCCCCTCCCTCCACTAAATGTATTTTGTGGAACTATCATCACGAACCTTCAGCCAATGAAATGGTTGTGCCTTTACTTCCCCGGTTTGGAGCTTATGAGTTTGATGCGGCAGATAGACATATACAAGCTGGACGTCGTAGGAAACAACATAGTACTCATGTAGATGTCGGTGACGATGGTGATGTTTGACCATGTAATATTAAGTTCTGTAGTGATTGTTTATGTTTGTTGTTGTCATTCCCCACATTATCTTGATTACATGGTATTCCTAGTGAATGAAGCCCATTACAACTAACACTCAAGAAAAACGCACTAGTATAGAAAATCATTTAGACAACGGTTAAAATCAGGCACGGATAATGGTTTTTGAGTTGTTGTCTTGGAAAAGCGCGGTCTTTGTGAACACAACGGTTCAATTATTAACGGTTATCTTAGACAACGGTTAACAACAGTTGTGTAAAACAATTAAAATTAAAATTTTCTAAAAATCTGTATAACTATTGTCTTAACTCTTTTGACCGTTTTCTAATCTTTAGACCAGGGGTAAATTTTTATTTTCTAAGTTATTTTGTCCGTTGTCTTTGTTGTGGTCTTACAAACTAATAACAACGGTTAATTTGTCTAAGACAATTCTAATCTTTAAATTTTTTTAATTAATATTTATTTATAGAACATCTGTAAATTATTTAATTATAGAACATTGATACTAATCATTACAAAAACGCCACATATATTGACGATATTTTATCATCATGGTGTAGTGCTGGGAGATTCTCTATCAATAGAGCTTATGAGGAGATCAAGAATCGGATTGAGGAAGTTCCATGGAGATGAGAGGTTTGGCCGGTTCATGGTACTCCCATACATAGCTTTATCCTTTGGTTGGATACTCTGGGGAGGCTATCCACATATGATCGTCTCTTATTCTTGAATGAGGACCATGGCTATAGATTTTGTGACGCTGGGCTTGAGACACATGATCGTCTTTTCTTTGAGTGTCCCTTCTCTGCTGGTATCTGGAGAGAGATTTGCTCGAGGTTTGGGATCCTGGTTGTGACGATTTGCATTGTTGATTCCCTCATGTGGTTACGGACTCTCTCGGCGGGTTCGAGATGCTGGCGTCGTGCGCGGGTTTATGCTCTTTCTGCTACAGTATATCACATCTGGCGAGCTAGGAATGAGTGGATTTTTTAGCGTATTAGGGTCCCGAACGCTATGATTACTCGTATGGTATAGGTTCATGTCTTTCGACTCCTATATGCGCACTTTCCAGAGGAGGGTTTGAGATTATGAGGATGTTTGTTTTGTTTTTGGATTGTATGGTTGTTGTTTTTGCTTTGGTTTCATGACATTGACTTTTTGTTGTCCGGGTGTAGGGGTGCTCTTTTTCCTCTTCCTGGGTTTTTCCCACTAAGCTTGGTTTTTTCCAACATGGGATTTTAATGAGGCCCGGGGTTGCTTCTCGCCCTGCTCGTATAGTTGCGACCTTGTTTTGTTGTTGGTTTTGCCTTTTATCTTCCTTGGATTTTCACAGCTTGGAGGGGTTTCTCTCCCTTCATATGTGTTTGGTTCAGTTTTGCTTTGTATCTCTCTTCCCTTTATAAGGCTATACATCCGATTTTACCTCTGGCAAAAAAAAAAAAGTAAAAAATGTATTACAAAGTTATATGTAGAGAAGTCAACCAAGTTCCTGATGGATCAAGGTTCTAATCAATTTTAAAATTACAATCAACTTAAAAATAGATATGTTCATAGAAGATGTAGTGTTGACATCAAGCTAGCCAAGATAATCCAGTGAGAAAAAGAAATCACTATGACCTTAACACCAATATCAGCATTCAAGCTAAATTAGAAGAGAAAAAAATAGCTAAGAAAATCAGATTTCTGCAGCCAGATGAACTTCTCCATTTTCACACTTTAATCCCTAACAACCTACATTCTCACTTGTAAACCAACAAAACATGTATTGAATTGTACCAAGAAAAGCTAAAAAAACTCACAAGAATAGATTTCAGACTTTTGGTAAAACAATTAACTCAAAAGCATCCGACATGATGCTACATGACTTTCTGAAGAGTACAAACAGATCAATTCAGAAACATATATGCCAAAAAAATAAGTTAACTCAAGCTCATTCATCATACGATTTCATGTTTCCATCTATCACACATAGTCACACCAGTCATACAATTGGTTGAACTATCAACAAAAGAGCTCAACTCTATTACCTTGTCAATAGGAGCATATATTATAGAATTTCAAAATAGAAGTATGATAGAAAAATTATGAAAAGTTCAATGAAGTTCAGGTTTCTTACAAAAATTCAGAAAAATAGAAGTATGACATCTTTCCAGTAAACTGAGAAGCAAAAGTTCTATATCAGTGAAGTTAGGGTTTCTTACAAAAATTCAGCAAAGTTCAGATTTTTTGATGTCATTGTTTACTGAACTTCCAAAAACAAGAAACTTATAAGTCATATTGTATTCCCCACCACTCACCAAGATAATAAGAAGAGAACTTAAAAGTCAGTTATCTTGAAACTTGCATAAACTCTTGTTAAGAATCTTATACCGCAAACAAATTCACCTAGACTTTGATAGACTTAGTTCTATAGCATTCTTATCCTACTATATTTTCTATGGCACTGAGGCAGTATTTCACTCTAATCAGGATCTTGACTTCTAAAATAATCATGACCACAACATGTTGCATCCACGTTTAGCACCTAATCTACAATTGATGTTATTCTCAGATCATAAACTAATCCCCATCCCCAATTATTTAATAATTATCAATTTTATATAAGCATTAAGTGAATATGAAAATTTACAATTAGTTGACCTCATTGCAGATTGTATAGTCCAAATAATAACTATCCAATGCTAAAAAACTAACATGATAACAACTATAACTCTTTATGTTGCATCTCATATTTTACATATTGTATAGGTTTGTAATCTGATCAGTTGATTACCATCTTATGTTTTACTACATAATGTATATATTCAGAAGTTTCTCAGTTTTAAACGTTGAAAGATCACAATATTCAAAAGTACTAGAAGTAGAATGTCTAATTGGATCATATACAAACTTAATTGAACATCACAAACTCGGAAGAAAGTACCGGATGACAGATCATAGACCTCAAGCACTTCACTGATTATGACTTTACTGTGTGATAATGCAGCTATCTGTTGCTTTTTCGTTAGGGATATTTCTTGATTATCAAAGGTGAATTCTATAACTCCCTATGTAATAAAATGAAACACAAATTTACAGTAGACAAGTATTTTGACATTTTGTTACTTAAGTTTATAAGTTAATTATTTAATCTGCACAAGTTATAACATTTAATAAAATTTACTGCGATACTGATTAAAAAATCTAGCTACGTTATAAAAAAAAACTAAATGGATTTTTATATAAGGAACATTATTAGGATAATGCTTCTCAATGGATAATGCATCTCCTAATATAAAAAAAATCAAAGTGTATTAGAAGAACCTTATAAACCTCACAAATTCCGACTTTACGAAATTTAGCATATTCGGTCCTACAAACCTACAAAATCATAGAAACAATTAAAAAATCATATATTTCTTTACACCCAAAAGAAGCAGTAGAATTAAAATTGAACCTTGCAATATTTTTCACAAGGAAGACCCTTTAGTCAGGATTACACAAACTCAGCCCTTGCCCTGAAGGAGGATGTTCCTAGAAGTCAGAATAGGTTCTAGTGGATAAAATATGCAAAGTTATACTCTTGATGTCAAAACTGCTGATATAGGCTTTTCTTGTTACTAAGCAGCAATAAGCATAGAATGGCAAAAATAGGATAGTATTATGATATCACGTACATGAATGGATCACACTCTCACATCAAACCAATTATAATCACTAACGCGTGGAATCAGTCCTCTGCTCTAATTAACTGGACATTAAAGGAACTAACCACCCAGTCAAGACCAACAAAATCTAAACTTGAGCCATGGAACTTATAGAATTGTGAAACTGAAGCAAAAGTGAAACTTAAACTAGTCGTTAGTGGGTAGTGAATTAGGTTTGCTTAAATTGAAATTGAAACAAACCTAAATTATAGTCAAATCATAAGATTGTTTGCTTACACTCAGTAGTGAAATTAAAACAAGTCATAAGATCTGAACTTAAAGTCAAATCCCTAGATTGGTTACTCAATGAATTTGTTTCAATTTAAACAAGAGAGGTCGTGAAATTCAAGCCGGATTGAAATTAAAACAAAAAGTAAAACAAGTAAGTAAAGAGCTAGGGAATTTACGATCAAGACAAATTGAAGCAGAACAATCTCTATTAGGGTCGATTTTCACCAGCGATTTTTCTAGGGTTCTAAAGCTAGAAGAAGACTTCAGGACTTTAACAATGGAGATCTTTTGTGAGCAAAAGAACTTCATGTTTTTTGGAGCGGCATGGTTTTGTGAATGGGAGGGAAGAATACCTAAGAGTATGGCTCTTGAAAGATTAAATAATTATTTTAAATAAACATTTCTGAATACTTTTAACAACAACATTCATAAGAGATGTTGTCTTAATAGACAACGTTTATAAATGAACCGTTATTCGCGTTTCCAAAAACAAATCCAAGACAACGATTGTGTGTTTAATTGTTGTCTCTTGTTGTAAAAACATATCAAAGACAATGGTTGTTTAAATAACCGTTGTCCGTGTTTGTAATTCATAAATATACAACTATATTTTCTGAACCGTTTTCTATGTGGCGTATTCTATTAATCATTTTGTACTAGTGAAGAAGCCCATTATAACTCACACTCAAGCAAAACGAAGCCCAATATGGCAAATGGGCTAATAACTAAGCCCTACTTTGAAGAGTATCATCAATTTACCCTTTGATTCCAAAATGCAATTCATCCATATTGAAATGTAGCTATCATAGATGTGACCTTACAATGCAGTGTTCCATCATGCTTTGCAGCTTAAGACCCGTGCATCTGTCTCCTCGAATCTTGAAAAAAATATATAGAATTGCATGTGAGTTGTACTCTTGCTGTAACCCATCTCTCCATCCAAATTCGGCTATAAATGCCCTGGCCGTGGAAGAGCAATCTCATCCCAAAATAACAATTCCCTTTCTCATTTTGTTGTGTGATGAATATTGATAGGGTGTCTTTCAGGTATCATGATGGTACGGTTTACCACTGTTACTTCACTTTTAACAACAATGGGAGCAACATGCGTCCAATACCAACATGGACGACGTCAACCATTGCGGAGCAAGTCTATGGAGTTCCGCAAACTGAGGTAAACTTTAAATTTGTGTTAATTACTAAGAATATTTATAAACTACATCACTAACAAGCCTTATTGTGTCACATGAACAATTTGCAACATATGACTTTAATCATCATCATGATGATACTCTGCTTGTTTACACTATGTACTACATTTGAACAAATCCCGGGTGCACAGAGATGGACTAGGACATTATATCGGAATAGTTCAACTAGGCAACTAGAATAGGAGAAACCCCATGGGTATTGAGGTTAAGGTTTGACATGTTGAAACACATGTATGCTGATTAAACAAGGTTCTTAAGGGATTATCCTGGTCCACACGATCCTATTGTTGATGACGAATGGTGGTCAATAACTTGTCCCCCGGAATTTGAGAAATTCAGGGATCATCCAGTGCATTCCACCACGGTTGGGCTCCTAGCTCGCATCCCTACCAACTTTATCGGGTGAACGTCACATTTGTCTACTACCGGGCGGATATTAGTATTATGTTGTTGAGTTGTGTTGTGTTGTATTTCATTTTTCTTTCATGTATCGTGTGTAACTTTATGTAGTTTATGTTGGTTCTATGTATCGTTCAACGTTTTCTATGTCAGTGGTAATGTCGTATGTTATTTGTGATATGTTGCATGAGTTCTTAATGCAATGATTCTATTAGTTCAAAAGACGAAAAACATGACAATTCCATAAGAAAGCTTACAAGTTACAAATTGAATAACTAAATATTTTGACAATCACGGATAGTCATATAGAGACATGTCTTGGATACTGTTATGAATGGCCTCCCACATGCCCCGAGGCGGGTACTCTGCTTCCTCGTAGTATGGCATAAGGTAACCCTTTACTCGTTTCATGCACTGAAAGAATATCGAAACACATTTTATGTCAGTGATGTATATTACTCGTTACAAATCATAAGACATTAAAGAATTTCTTACCATCCCAAGTTCCTCTGCGTAGGGGAATTATTTCCGGGTGGGTGCACTCCAAATACCATTCCATGTAGTCGTCGGTCACCTCGTACCCATTGATAGTCAGTGGACCCATATCGTCAAGTGGTATCATGTGGAACTGTTGTGCATCCCACACCTATTGTGTGGTTATGTAGTCCACCTTGTAGCTTTGTATGTTCCTCGGCCGGATGGCTCTAGTGGGTGCAATTAAAGGTGCCAGAATCTTTTGGCCTATCCCGAACTGCCTCGACACTCGATCTGGCATGTACTGTTCGGTGACATCGTGAGCGAAGCCCAACACACCATGAAATAGCGATGGTGCGATGGCCTCCTCATCAAAGTCCAGAAGTCCGTAAGGCAGCCATTTAACCTAAATAGGAATATAAGTTTCAAAATAACCCTACACTATAAAATAGACATCGGCATAAACAAAATTTTCTTAGTATACAACACGTACATTGGACTCTGTCATGGCATCAAGCTCAGTCCTGTAGTTTCTCCCATCACCCAACAAAGCATTCGGGCCCACATCATGGCTAAAGGTCGCCCACCTCCCCCACCGACTGTGTTGTGGCCTCAACGTCGAGAAGTACGCGTATATCCAGCTCTGCATATTATGTTTAAATCATTTCCATAGCTACGTTAAAGATAAATACAATATTTAATTAAGACACAATTACTTACCATGAAGAGTGTATAGCACGCTGAAACCTGCTTACACCCAGCCCGGATGCCTTTCCCAGCTCCCGATACGTGGAAGCGAGTAGACCGGCACCCCATGCCCACTCTCCACCTCATCCAAGTCCCAGAAAAAGACTATGTTGGACAGTGAAATCTTGTCCTGTGACCTATCCGGGAACAGGGTACTACAAAAAGATGGAGTAGATACCCCGTGGCCACTACATGAGGGGTGGCAGTTACGACTTGAAGGTTATTACATCTATCCTTCAATGTCATGTGAGAGACAACATATTCTCTCCCAGGCAGGCCCAAATATGCCTTCACGTCGGCCATCTTCTTGCCAAGATCGATAGTCTTCCCCATTAGGTGTTGCTGCTCAGTGTCCCCCATCCCCTTGCCACGTATCGGGAGCTTCATTTGTTGATAAACATCGTGCATGGTGATTGTCATCTCACCAAAAGGTAGGTGAAATGAATTCATCTCCGGCTGCCACCTCTCCACGAACGCCATGAACAGGTCCATATCCACGTGCTCATATATGAAGTCCGGGATATGAGCAAGTCCGACATCGAAAGCAACTATCGACATAGGCATCCCGAGGGCTGGGGTCCAAGCTCGCATAACCTTGTGCCGGAACTGAAAATTGCATGTGCGACTCTACAACATTAATTTAAATGTAGTGCGAGAACATCATATCGGAACTTAAAGACATTTCATAAAACATATAACTTACCTTGCCCCGGTATATGTCGTATGCAACGTGGGCAGGGAACCCACCAAGCAACTCAGGGTTATTTGGGCTACCACTGACCCCTATGGTCATGTAGGGATCCACGGTGATGGCCCTGCTACCCCCTTACTTACAACCCCCTTGACACCCTCTTCGTCTCGTGGGGCGTTCCACGGTCTTTGCCCCCTCCACTCACCCTACAAAACATATTTAATATTGAAACAACCATAATCTGATTTATTAAACCTAACTTATAATAATCAATATTGTGGTTTATTATACATACATGCACATGAGGCTCTTCCTCAAATGCCTCTTCTTCCATAGGCCCCCCATACCCAAAGGTGGAATAATCGGCTTGATGGCGTTCATGGTCACCACCATAGTACGTTTGTGACCCACCGCCGTAATGGTAGTCTGACCCACCACCGTAATGGTATTCGGACCCATCGCCTTGGTGGTATTCGGACCCACAACCCATCTGTTGCTCACCGTAGTACCCCAACAACAACTGATGGGTTAGACGAAGCATCTCCCATGTACTCATCGCCCCCACACCCAAGACGGAATGTCGTGAGCTGGATTCCACCAGGTGCATAGGATAAGGGTACAGAGGGTCTTCTGATTGTCAAGGTCTCCCCTCACCTGAGACAGAATGTCTCGATGGCGTGTATGTGGCAGAGGCGGCGCTCGCTTCTGCCCCCGCTTCTTCTTCCGAGCAACTCTACTACCCAACTCCATTTCGGCTCTGGCTGCCTCCTCTGCATACAAATGCACAACCTCCTCATCATATCTGACGACATCCCTTTTATGGTGTCGTGCCGATCTGGACCCATAGCGCCTCCAACCTTCTTCGCCATCTTCTTGATACGGTCCTGCAGACACAACATTACAATATAAATGACTTTTAAATAAACTAACCATACATTTACATCAATTAACTAAAAAACTTCATTACAATCAACCCAAAGTTGCAATTATCTTCACAAACTGGTCGTGACGGGCATGACAAGCACACTCGTGACGAGTTACCTGCACAGTGCTCGTCACGTCATGACCCAAGGAGGCAGTGTAGTCCTGAATTTCAGAGGATATACTGCCTACCCAACCTCAAATGGCAGCCACATTCAACATTCAACATTCAACATTTAACATTCAAAACTGTTTTTCTACTAATTCAACACTCAAAACTACATAAATATTAAATCCAACTAGCAAACTCATTACTAAGATAATTTTCAACCTAAACCGTATTAAACCGCTTATATAACTAAAATCACCATAAATATCAATAAATCAACTATAGAATGTAATTAAATCAAATTATTTTACCTAAATACCTACAAATTCTACAAAAAATTACAACAATTTATACAAAATACTTATACAACCAAATATCTACTAAATCAATACTACAACTACAATCAACATAAATATCAACATTTTAACCATATAATGTAATTAAATCAAATTATTTAACCTAAATACCTAAAAATTCTACCAAAACTTACAACAATTCATACAAAATTACTTATACAACCAAACATCTACTAAATCAATACTACAACTAAAATCTCCATATATATATATATCAACATCTGAACCATAGAATGTAATTAAATCACATTATTTTAACTAATTAACTTCAATAACTACTAAATCTTCCAATAATCCAACCAAAAAACTTACAGAACCAAATATCTTCTTAATCACTAAAACAATTCAAATCTTCCAAGATTTCAACAATAGAATGCATTTATATCACATTATTTTAACTAAATAGTTTCAATAACTACCAAATCATCCAACAATTATGCAAAACTAGTTATAAATCTAAATATTATCAAATGATATATATAAGCTAGAAAATCAGTAACTAACCTATCGACTTCAATTAGGATGTTTAGGATCGAAGAACAACCAATCGAGAAGCCTAATAAGCCCCAGAATCATCTCAAACAATGCAAAAATGGCTTCGAATGGAAGTATATGCAGAGAGGAGGTTTGTGGAGGCGGAAGGAAAGAGATAAATGAGGGTTAGAGCCGGTTTTTGACTTTTATAACCCAAAAACCGCTCTTCGTCACGAGTACGTTGGGGGTGCTCGTGACGAATGCCTTCTGGGGTGCTCGTGACGAGGAGCACTAAAAGACACGTTACGAACGCTTTAATTATGGTCGTGACTCGTGACGAGCATTTCTGTAGATGCTCGTGACGAACGTGAATGCGATAATTAATAAAGAAAATGCTGCGATAAATAACAACCACCTTTTACAAAATTTGTTTTTATAATTTCCTAAAGTATCAGAAGAATCTTTATCATTTATCAACATCAAACTAACCTCCTCTAGAAAAAGGCAAAAAAATTCTAAACCAACAGGGCCCACACCTCACTACTAATCTGCCAAAGGACTAAAACAAGGGGCTAACGGATAATCAACGGCCAAGATATGCACACGTCATCCCCAATAATAAGATGCGTTCTTCTTAAGAAAGACATCTACCAGTCAGTCGCCTAGCCAAGCTTCTATCTTTCAGTCTTTCCCCTCATCCATTCAACCAAATTTGATCGCCTCCCGGAGGAAAGTATAATCTAGAGAAGGCAAAGATGATCCGCTATGGCGTAGGTACATGTTTGATTTTTCTCGCAATCTTCAGCTCGGTCGTCGATTGTCGCAAAATCGTTGACGGCGCCGACGACCTTCTCAGGTTGCCTTCTGATCGGTCTCCTTTCCTCGACCGATTCTTTCCCCGCGGTGATGTCGGCGATGACGAAGATGTCGTCGGAACTAGATGGGCGGTTCTAATTGCTGGATCGAACGGTTATTGGAATTATAGGCACCAGGTGAGTAATTGTTGAAATCCCTCTTTTGTGCTCTTTCCCCCTCCGATGGTGGAACTGTAATAAATAATGGCGTAAGATGCATATGAGACATTGAAAAGGAGGGGGATGAGTGATGATGAAGAGTAAAGTTATGTATTTGCTTATATTATCATCTGGATGGTATTAGCCTTTTATACAAGCATAATTTTTGTGTGTGTGTGCTTTTGTTCTCTTATCTGCTATGAAATTCATATGTTATATTTGGTCAACTTGCCATGTTAATATTTTCTTGTATACAGGCTGATGTCTGTCATGCTTATCAAGTACTAAAGAAGGGTGGTTTGAAAGATGAAAACATAGTAGTATTCATGTACGATGACATAGCTAATCACGAAGAGAACCCTCGACAAGGAGTCATCATCAACAGTCCTCATGGGCAAGATGTTTATGCTGGAGTACCTAAGGTGTTTGATCAGCTAAAAATTATTCAAGTTCTACACACTTTTTGTGTGCTAAACTAGTTATCAACTTATAAATGGCTGTTACCAGGATTACACTGGAGAAGATGTGACCGTAAATAATTTCTTGGCTGCAATACTTGGTAACAAGTCTGCTCTTACTGGAGGTAGCGGTAAGGTAGTTGATAGCGGCCCTAATGATCATATCTTCATCTATTACACGGACCATGGTGGTCCTGGAGTTCTTGGTTAGTTTTTGAATATAGAAATTCATTGTTCATGTCTAGATTGTATTCCGATATCAAATATTAAGAGTTTTGTTTTCAGGGATGCCAACATATCCTTACCTTATGCTGATGATCTGGTTGACACCTTGAAGCAAAAACATGCTGCTGGCAGTTATAAGAGCTTGGTAAGCATGCTTATCACAGATTTGTCTAAGCTTTCATCATTAAATTCTAATCAGCTCATATTTTGTATCCCATGATAGGTCTTTATCTTGAAGCCTGTGAATCAGGAAGCCATCTTTTGAAGGTCTTCTTCCCGAAGGGCTAAATATATATGCCACTACTGCTTCAAATGCTGAAGAAAGCAGTTGGGAACTTATTGCCCGGGCGAATATCCCAGTCCTCCTCCTGAGTTTGAAACTTGTTTAGGTGACCTCTACAGCGTTGCTTGGATGGAGGACAGGTATAAATCCAAAGATATATTCTTAATTTCCTCATCTGTATAATGTATATAAGAAACTCTGCATAATTTGTTAATATCCTATCTTTTAAATGAACAGTGAGCAACATAATCTGCAATCAGAAACTCTGCATCAACAGTATGAACTGGTATGTTTCATGTCTACTGATGCATTTCTAACCATTTGAGCTGCAATGTATTTCCATGGAAGTTCTCAGTTTGAATTTGAAGTTTCTGATACAAACCCAGAATATCTAATTTCATATTCCTAATTAGTTTGTTTGATTTCTCAGCCATTAGTCAGTCTAAGCCAGTTGTTGAAAGGGTCAATAGTCAGTTATTTACATTTAGAGCAACATCTGTGGGTTTATCAGTTTGTTATCAGATTTGTGAAGGAATTGAATATAGAAAATTGGAGATTCTCCTGAATTTCCTAAATGTTAGATTCTCTGTGGGTTTATCAGGTTAAGAGGAGGACTTCAAGTGACAATTCAGCTTACGGCTCTCATGTAATGCAATTTGGTGATATAGAGCTCAGCAAAGAAACACTGTTCTTGTACATGGGTACAGACCCTGCTAACGAAAAACTACACTTACATTGATGAGAAATTCATTAAGACCAGATCATCACACGCCACTAACCAGCGTGATGCAGATCTTCTTCATTTCTGGGACAAGGTACTACGTTCTACATTCTCCTCTCATTCTGATTAATAATACCAAAATCAACTTATATTTCTTTTCCTTTTCCAGTTCCGAAAAGCGCCTGAAGGCTCATTGAGAAAGATTGAAGCACAAAAGCAAGTATTAGAAGCAATGTCTCACAGAGTGCATATAGATGAAAATATTAAACTCGTAGCCAAGCTTCTCTTTGGTATTGAAAAGGGTCCAGAGGTGATTCACGCCGTACGCCCTTCAGGGCAACCCCTTGTTGATGACTGGAATTGCTTGAGACAGCTGGTAATGTAATTTTTTTATCATTAAACAGTAATTTTACCATAATTGAATGAAATTGTGATCATTTTTTGATTCAGGTGAGGGCTTTTGAGACACATTGTGGTTCGCTTTCTCAATATGGGATGAAGCATATGCGGTCTATAGCTAATATGTGTAACGCAGGGATCGCAAAGGATCAAATGGCTGAAGCATCAGCTCAGGCTTGCCCTAGTATTCCTTCGGGCCCATGGAGCTCTCTTCACAAGGGCTTCATTGCTTAATCTGAATACCCAAACTTGGGTTCTGTTTGGATGTTGTTTGTATATATGGATCTGTTATAAATTTCTAACCTTTTGGATCTGAAGAATGCGGTGTAAGATGCCCAGAATGTATCATATTATCAAATGTAAAGCATTTGCCAATCACATTGAAACTTTACTGCCGTGTGTTATGTGTTGTGGATGGCAATATATATCAGTTGTAAAAACTTGTATGAGATTGAAGATGTTGCACCTTTTTTAATATTATTCTCGAATAGTAACACCAAAGTTAATATATTAAAATATATGTTCTTTAGTCGAGATGTCAGATTCATTCATGACACATTCTTTGTTGTCGGTTAGTACATTATTTCCTTCAGTTTTGTTGGTATTCAATTTTGTCAAGATTGGAGCGTACATAGATTGGGTTCTTGATTGAACTTAGATTCAAGTAGAAGAAACCAAAAACAGACAAAAATGTCCCAATATATATGTAACGTCATACTAATGTTTAAGGTGCATTATGTCCACGCAATTGTTTGTACGCAATGCTTTCATTGTGTGAACCGGACAAATTCTCGGATTCTATTAATTGACAACAGTCCATGACCCCATGTTGTCCAATTAAGCCACCGAGAAATTTCCAAAATATCAGTGATAAATTTAATACGGGCCGGCTAAATATCGCATCAACTGTTTGCTATCCATCGCACAATGACGGGTCGTTTTTTTTTTCCGTTTTCAAGTAGAATGGAATTCGAACCCTCGCTTGGCTGAGAGTTCATTTCATGGTGGCACGTCACGAATGATCCAAGCATGGCTCGTGACGAGTGGCACCTCGTCGGCTCATCACGGATGAGTAGGGTGTCGTTCGTCACGGTGATACGAGCATGGCTCATGACGAGGCAAGCTGAAATGTGTTTGGAGGGGTTTTAGGCAAGCTGAGATGATAGCCGCTTGTCACGAGTGAGAAGAGGGCCACTCGTCACGAGTGAGACGAGGCAAGCTGAAATGTGTTTGGTTTAAAATGATTATTTATGCATTTTTTGATATTTTCTACGGGTCAACGCAGGAAATGCTGAAAACCTGCGTCCGGGATCAGAATTCTTATTATTATACCTTTCCCGATAGGGATTCACGCCACGGTCAAGAATCATGCTATGAGCTCTTGGCATCAGAGCAATTTAAGCTTGTCTCGGGCCTCAAAAGGGACTTTTAAGTTTCTCGTGTAATTTCGGGCTTTTTCTATTTTACCTAAATTTCATACTAGGATTTATATCAGTATTTAAAGACTTTCTATGATGTACCTGTCACTTATCTTTTACTCAATAATCAAATTCGAGGGTTTTCTCTCTTCTGGTGGATTCCAAGGTTGTTTAAACTCATTCGGCAGGATAAAAACATTATTTAAATGAATGAACCGGTTTGTATTGATAAACCAATGCAGCCTCGTCTCACTCGTGACGAGTGGCCCTCTTCTCACTCGTGACAAGCGGCTATCATCTCACTCGTGACGAATGACCCACCTCTCACTTGTGACGAGCGACCCTCATCTCACTCGTGACGAACCGAGATGCGACGATTAGCAAAAAGCATTATGCGATAAATAACAATGACCATTTAATATTATCAGGTATACCACAGGTCCACAGTGCTTTCTCTTTTCCATTCTCATGAGTATCTACTAAACAATGCTTAAACGGATAGAAGAATTGAACAAGCATTACCATTATGAAGAACTCAAAAAATTACACAAATGTAGATTTAGTGATAAATAATGAAGCTTTTACAAACAAACAAAGCACCTCAAAACCCTATGCATCATACTATTAGCTGTATATGAATCTCCCAATCAAGAAGATAAATAAACCTACACCAAACAAGCCGCAAACCATCAAAATTCATATCCGAAAAACCGTCGGAGCGAGCTCAAGAAGAGCCTCCAATGCATTTGGAGCGAACTTCCTAGCAAACAAGAAACAAGCCGCTCCAGGCTGATCATTATACACACAACTACTATCACCAATAATCCTACCAAAAAACTCAGCACTGACATCATCCTTCCCATACGTGGCAGGGTGGGCCCCGCCCCTTGACCAGTCAACCCACGTCAGCGTCCTATTGGCCAGAAGCTCAGGAGCTTCAATTGTAAGCATTGTTGGAAAGTAATGCTCATCCACATAGCAAGCATGAGGTTTACAATACTCCTCGAATTTCGGGTAGTACTTTTTGTCTTGGATGATGATGAAGGCGAGTTTTCGGTTAATCTCGAACCATTGAGAGCCCTTACGCCATTCGGTTAAGTTGACTTCGGGAGTCATGTTTGGGTGGTAACGTCCCCTGCCGTATACAGAAAGGTCGTCTATGGCGCCTATGAAGCTGTAACGCGATTTTGAGATGTAACGGTAAATTGAGCTGAAATTGGCGAGCGGTATGCATGATTCGGAGAGGAGGATGAAGTATTCGTTGGCGATGTCGAGTAGTGCGTTTGCGAGTAGACGTCTTTCGGCGTCGCACATGCTCATTTTCCCCATTCTGATAGCTGTAATAGGAAAAGAAAGCAAGAAATGGTTATTTTTTAGTAGATAGTAGGATGCAGTGAATAAAAGAGCGCTGGGCGACCCTAGGCGATGAGCCACCCTAGGCGTGCCTAGGGTCGCCCAGCCTTATTTCCTTCTGTAATCCTTGCTGTATTGATTTATTGAAATGTATAGTCGGATAATGTTTCAAAAGTAAAACCAACAAAAAACTATGTCTTAAAGCATCAAAAACAATTAAAAAGCATAAAAATTTGGTCAATTCAAATCATAAAAAATAGTAGTGCGTAGTTTTATAGGGAAAAAATCAAAGATCTTACGAAAGAATCAAAGATATCACCAAAAAAGAAAATCGACTATCATCATTAAAATCAACAATATCATATAATTTTTGGCATTTTTTTTAATTATGGAAAGAGTTGGCGCCTAGGAGCAACTAGGCGATGCCCTGGCTCAGGCGTGCCTAGGCGCGCCTAGGCGTCGCTTTTTTATTCACTGGGATCATGAATAGGACTACAGAATAAAAGTTTTTGATGCAGATGAAGTAATTTAGTTAATGGCAATTTGGAACTACAAAAACAGATGAAAATTTAGGATTTATTCCAATGATGGAGAATGAAGGATTGAAATTGAATTGATTTACACAGAAAGATGAACTTGCCAAGACAACATTGAACAGAATAGTGATTTATCAAGCATTTCCATTAAAATATACTTCGCATAATTTGGATATGAACAACTATATTCCTCTTCAATAACTATTCAGTTTCCGTTTAGGCCAATCCAGCTTTTTTGAATTAATTTTAGGCCAGCTGAATCTTGGTCAGAATTCTATGCTATAACTCCATTTAATAAAATATGTCATTAAGCAAGCCCTGGACTTTATCAGTCTCATAAAACTTCAAGCATTTCGGCTAGAGATGCAGAGCTCATTTCTCTGCAGCACGACTCTAATCTGATTATGTAGTAGTCTAAATCTCCAAATATCTGCAGCAAGATAAATCAACTACGGAGACCCTAATATCGGAACAAAAAAAAACTAGATTGCTGCACAGTAATGATGAATTTACTTTGAGAAGTTGGAAGTGCTTCTTTGGTTCTAAGTAACTCTATTGTCTAGTTCACCTATAAGAGAATAAGCTGTTGCTTCTTTTGTTCTCAGAGCAATAACAGATTCAGCAAGCAATTAGTCACCTATAAGAGAATAGTCATTCTCTCACTTTCTCCATTCAGATGCATAAAGAATACTTATTCCATAAAGCTATGAACTAGTTCATGTTATTTCTAATTACAGAGCCCGCTTCTTCCCTAAAGTTCAACTCAAGCATATCATATATGTTCTTGACAATAGATCTACTTGTAAAATTAGTCTTATTCACCACCTCAGTGACAGTAGGTGACTCATGGTGTAGAATTATATGGTAGTCATATAAAAAGCACATAAATGAGCTCAGATTGAAAGCAAAACATACCTGGCTTGGAATATGTCTCTTGTAGAACACAGAAGAGGATGGGAACTCCTCATTATATGCAGGTAAAGAATGAATGTATATCGAGTAATGCTCTTCATTACCATTAAAGAATTTCTCCCACAAGGGTGCAAATGGCAATGGACCCTTAGTCAAGAACATGAAGGCAATTTTAGGAGTCCTCGCATAAGGATACTTTTTCATCCTAGGAGCAAAAGATGCCCTCCAGAAGAGCTCCTCATCACTCATCGAATGGTTCAGATTTGACGGTGGTTTGATCCATTGGTCTAATCTAGTGGGTTCAATAACATCACATGGACGAAAACTTGGCCTAACTATAGGCACAATATTGGCAATCCCAAATTTTCTAACTGAAAACATACTAAAGAAGGAGATCACAAGACATGAACCTAAGAACACAATAAGCAACAAAAGTAACCTCCATGGCAAAGCCCTAACGTGGCCAGCTCTCTGTAAATTGCCAGGATCTTTCCCTCCTTCCTCTAAAGAGGAATTAGACGATACCCTAATCTGCATCTTCATATGTTTTAAATAGAGATTAAGTACAGATCTGAAAGAGTAATGCGGAATGAGAGATGACTTCGTTAATAGCAACAGAGCAGCCCCAGCAAACGTAAACTTCGAATCAATTCCCAGTTCTGTTTGAAAGAGATTAATACAGAGCAATAGGCGCTTGTTTCTGTAAATTAATAACAGACAGAAATTCGGAAATACCTCATCTCCGTTTTAGAAAGGAATCCCAGCAATAAAGGGAGTCAATCCCCCTGGATTGAAGTTAAATAAATGAGCGAATTAAAGAGGAGGTTTCAAGTACAGAATCCTAGACAGGAAGGGTTGAAAAGAGAATCAATTAGGTTGGTAGGGTGAATCGTGAAGCCTAAGCAGAGATCGAATATAGGAAGGAATCGTGAGATTAAGGAAACATCGAGATTTGGCTGAATTGAGTGTTTCTGGAGAGGGGGAAATGCACTTGAGCCACCATACTTTTGTGTTTCCAGGTCCGCTAACGGTTCTTCGCTGGACCAATCAGGAAACCCATTACATCAAACACTTAACAACTTGTACAGGTAATTCTTCCGCCTCTTTCTCCCATAATACAGTTGTACGAGGTGTATAGGGATGGGAAAATCCGAAGAGGGTGATGCCATGTAAAGATTATGAACAATAATGAAATTTGTGAATAATAATATAATAATAACTAGGTATATAGGCCTTGTTCAATAAATGAATTATAATGATATTTTATAATAAAGTTTGGTAAAATGAAATTATAGATACATTTTAGAATATAATATGTGGGAATTTTTTCACATTTTATAAAGTATTTTAAATCTTATATAAAATTTAAAATACTATTATAGTGACATATATTGAGCAAACCATAATTTTACCGACAGAGGTCATAATACGCCTTTCATCTTCTCTAAAACCATCTCTTTGTTTCCATGTGTAGTCCGCTAAGAAAAAGAAACGGTCGGATAATAGGTAGATGAATCACTTCGATCACCTGATCCGTGATTATTTTGTCACTTTTTTTTTTTGGGTCGAGAAAGAGCCGAAGCTCATGGAATTACGGAAACCCAAATTACACCCTAGCCAGTCGGGAGTACAACACTCCCCTGGCATCCGCACTAAGTAAATGAAGCACACAATCCGGAGGACTATCTAACAAAGAGACCCCTAGCGGAAAGCCGAAAGAAAGAGACGCAAGAGCATCAGCGACGCCGTTAGTCTCTCTAAACGAATGACGGAGTTGGATTTCCCAATCCCTACGAAGGAAGCTCGATGCCAGATTGACCAAGCTAAAGAGTGGATGGCACACGTCCACAGGTTTGCAAAGCAACGAGACCGCAACTTGCGAATCCGTATTAATGCAAACCCTCTTGTACCCACAATCCCATGCAATTTGAAGACCCGAGATGATGCCCCAAAGCTCGGCCATGGGAACCGAACACGCACCAATAAAATGCACAAAGCCCTTAATCCATGAACCATTCAAGTCCCTGAAAACTCCCGCTGCAGCCCCCAAACCATTCTGCACAGACCCGTCAGTATTGATACGGATCCAATCAACATGAGGTGCTTCCCACTTGAACTGAATCTCGGACTTTGGTTGAGCTGAGAATTTGGCCTTGCAGCCCAACTTGTATAGAACTCTTCCTGCTGGGCCTTGATGAAGCTAGCTTTATTGCCCTGAAACCTGTCTCCTCTAAAAACCACATTATTTCTATTCTTCCAAATGAACCACAACGCACCGGCAAAGAAATCTCGCCAGTGACCACCAACTCCAAACCCCTCTGAAGCGGTGAGATTCCGACGAAGCCAGGAAGCTGATGAGTCTCGGAAGAAGTCCGCCGGAAGCCCCGGATTAAGCTCAATCCATAGCCCCTGAATTTCCCGGCAATCACGAAATAGATGGATCTCTGATTCCGCCGCCGATTGACATAAGCCACAAGTATCATCATCCGACATATGTCTCCTCTTCCTTTCAGAATTTGTGAGGAGGCCTCCTTTGATCAAAGTCCAACAGAAAAGAATGCACCCAATTATTCGTCTAACCATTCCAAGTAAGTAGTCATTATCTTGCTAAATAAATAAAAAATCTAATTAATCCGTGATCAATAAAATTCTTTGTGTTTATATAATCAATTTTTTTTATTGATAAAGATTTACAAATGATGTGAAATTAGAATTTATGTAGAATTTATAAATTGATCAAATTTACATCGGTTGAAATTAGTGGGTGAGGGGTGGCAGGGGAAGGGTGTGAGTCGGGTGACCTTTATCTATCACCCCACTCCTGAACTGTCACCCGTTCTTTTCGAATTTTCACCTAGAAAAACGGTTTAGACGGAGGACTGAGATGCATATGATTCTATTCTAGTTATAATGCACAAGTACTTAAGAGTCTAGAGTGGTTGTTTGTGACTTGTGTGAATTGTGATTTTGCTTCGACTAAGCTTTTACTAGTCGTATTGAGAACTCATTCGGCATGTTTGATATTTCAGTATAATATAGTGTTGGGTAAACATTTACTTAATTATTAGAGTCCAAATCTAATTAAATGCTTTTCAAAGCAATAAGATTGGATACATTTTGATAAAGCTAAGAATAAAACTCAGTCAAAGAAATAAAAAGTACTCCCTTCATCCCTATATAACACACATTTTCCTTATCGGGCGTCCTAAAATATAACACACATTTTCCATATTTGAAAATTAATTTTACACACTTTATCACTTCCCAACACACTTTCTCTTTTTCCAACACAATTTATCTCTTTTCAACATATTTTTACTCTCTCTTTCTTCTCTCTATATCTCTTCTACAATCATTACTCTTCACTTTTTCTTAAAAACCGAACTTAAACCCAAATGTGTTTATAATTTGGGGACGGAGGGAGTAGGTTCTTTCGACAAAAGAGGAGTCGTTGATAAGTACAATACATCACAGGTACTTGCACACTACAATATCGTCCGCTATTCGTTTGTGGATAATTTTTTCCATCCGCTATAGATCTACGGACGGATTTTTTCATTCATTACGAGATTGCGGAGGAAATAATCGTTCCGGAAAGCCATAATAGACGAAAAAAGTTGTTTGCAAAACCATAGTATACGAATCTGTAGTGTGGTTATCACTTTTTATAATGTGTATATCACTTGTGAAAAAGAGAAAAGAAATTTAGTTTCATCCATAAACCTTTGTGTATGAACTTCCCAGAATGATAGGAAGACACATCTACACAAGCGGATCAAAAAGCAACAGGCCGCTCAAACAATGTTCCGAGAGCCAAATTTATATGAACACGAAACAGACCATTTTTTCACATGATATGTTTCACAGAGCTTGTACCAACACTCATGATCATAGATCATCCATGTAACAGGGTTTTAGCAATCAGCTCATGTCATGGAATTAAAAAGCCAGTCAGCTTAAGAAATCCATAGTCTAATTCAAGTAGATACCAGATTACTTCCAAGTTCAAAGTTAATCTGATTTATCTACCAGAAGAGGATCAGCAGAGATACATTTCTTTTGTGGAAGTTCTACTTGGTCACCTCAAAACAGGCACGCAGGTTGGATATCATGACTGGGCACTCACCCTTCTCATCATACTCAGAAAACTCGCCCGGAGATAAGTCCAGATTTTCGAATTTTGTCCCTGCCTCCTGAAAGGTTGATATAGGCAAAACAGGAAGAAGATTAGAGCGGTCTGCACCAAACAAAGTAGATAGGGGCACCAAAAGAATATTGCTGAATTAATGTGATACTATGTACTCTCTTAAATAGCAGAGGAGTTTGAGCTGATTAGAGAATGACTTCTAAGTGCCATGAAAAATACCTACAACACATCAATTCACAAATGCCTTGAAATTTGCGATATATGCATGTCATGCGTTCGTCCAATACAACAATTAATGGGAAGGAAATTGCACACACTGTTTGCGAGGAGTGTCTATTATAAGTATTTACAATGTAAACCATATTGTCTGACATATCTAAGAAAATACTTTGTCAGTATTACAGGAGGCAAAATCTGATGTGGTCATGTCTGATAAGCAAACCTATGTGAGAGACTCTATTTACCCGACACAATGATTATTTTTTCCTATTTTAGCACAAACTTAAATATGCCTGGACCCTAGCTAAAACCAACTAGAATGATCAGTATCATCTGATCTGGAACTGAAAACTATCCAATCATATTTTAAGCACCTTGGTATAGATCATATTTTCACATTTATATTGTCACTTTATACAACTTTTTTTGTTTCAGGGTGACATAATCACTTCTCAAATTCTATATCTATTGAAAGAACTATATGCAAGTAAATAAGTATATACTACCAACAAGACTTGGAACAGATCCATTGAAAAATGAACCAGTTCATAAATGGTCCAAAGAGTGTTTAGACTAGCATGATAGAAACAAAATAAACCATGACTTTGCATCAAAACACTAACTTATATGACCTTGGATTGGATTAATGAACCAGCCCGAAACTACTACATGCAATGTTCTAAAAAACGCTAGGCGGGTGCTAGGCGGTGAGGGGGGAACTAGCGCCTAGGCGGATCAATATCATAACACTTATTTTTTATATTTTAATATAATTTCCTTATATGAAAAACTAAATCGAAATATATTGATTCATAATTTTCATAGTAATTCATGATTTAACTATGTAATTTTGATATAATCATATAATTTGCTCATTAATCATCCAAAATTCATATACTTTATAGTATTCGTCGTAAAGAAGATCTACAAGACCAGAAAAAGCAAAAATCATATAGTTTTCAACACATGTTTCAACGTAAGTAATATTAAATAATTATTCATAAGTCATAGTTACAGTCGTAGGCTCTTAGTGGACGTTGGTCGTAGTACGAGGGAGAGGGGAAGGGAGAGCCTAACGAGGGTGAGAGGCAGGACGAGAGGTGAGGTGAGGTGAGAGGCAGCCGGTGGGATGAGAGGTGACAACATGACGAGATGGAAGTGGGAGGTAGTAGGGACGACAAAGTTTTCAATTAAGAGGGATAGGGGCGGCAAGTGGCATCTATCCGACCACAAACCGGGTGTTGTTTCTTTGTGCAGGATCTCCGAGACGAAGCGTGCTTACTTCAAGTTCTTCAATATGTGGGCTGACCATCCGAGGTTCAAGGAGGTGGTGGAGGCTAATTGGGCGACGTCCGAGAGGGGTACTTATCAATACCGCTTCTCCAAGTTGCTTCGCGGCCTCAAGTCCCCCCTCAAGCAGCTCAACAAGGCTGAGTTTAGCCATATCTCGAGTAGGGCTGCCGAGGCCAATGTTGGTCTCTCTCGAGCCCTCGAGGAGTGTCGGCTGGACCCGCTTTCGATGGAGGCCAAGCGTAGGTTGGAGGAGGCCAAGACCAAAGCTCAACGCCTGAATGAGGCCGAAGGGAGTTTTCTTAGACAATTAGCTAAGTCAAAACATGTTTTGTTTAGCGATATATGCTCTAAGTACTTCCATGCTCTTATGAAGGTGAACGGGCGCAAGCGTCACATTGCTTCTATCGAGAAGGCGGGTGGTGGTAGTACTACATCGACGGAGGAGGTGGCGGCTGAATTTGTGGGCTTCTACAAGGGGTTGTTTGGTGCCAACGTGGAGGTCTCGTTGCCGTTGGCTAGCGAGCTTGCGCACGGTGCCTCGATCTCGGAGGCCGATGGCCTCTCCCTCACGTGTCCGGTGTCCAATGCTGAGATCAAAGAAGCGCTCTGGTCCATTGGGGATGACAAGGCCCCCGGGCCCGACGGGTTCTCGGCTAAGTTCTTCAAGGCCTCGTGGGAGACGACGGGTGCGGAGCTTTGCGCTGCGGTGAAGGAGTTCTTTAAGAACGGGAGGCTGCTCAAGCAATTTAACCATTCTGTCGTTTGTTTGGTTGCTAAAGTTGATGTGCCTGCTCGTGTTGAGCATTATAGGCCTATTTCGTGTTGTAACGTGGTTTATAAACTCATATCCAAGATCATGACGCTTCGCCTTGCGAAGGTGCCTTGGTCCTATCATCGACCCTGCGCAAAGTGCTTTTGTGGAGGGCCGTTTGATGTCGGATAATATCATTTTGGTCCAGGAGCTCCTTAAGAGGTATGACGTTAAGAGGGACACCAAGCGGTGTTTCCTTAATGTTGACCTCGCCAAAGCATACGACACTGTATCTTAGGAGTTCATTCGGTTCGCCCTTACCCACGTCGGTATTCCTCCTAGGTTTATTGAATGGGTGATGGAATGCGTTACCACGACCTCTTATTCTATCAAAGTTAATAAGTGTATACATGGGTTTTTCGAGGGTAAGAGGGGCCTCCGTCAAGGAGACCCTCTTTCCCCTCTCCTTTTTGTGATTTGTATGGAGATTCTATCTCGGCATATCCGAAAGGAGACGAACCACCCTTCGTTTCACTTCCATCAGTTCTGTGACACTTTGAGGATTAGCCACCTGATGTTCGCTGATGACATTGTGCTTTTCTGCCGTGGAGATGCAGGGTCTGTAGGGATCCTCATGGGGTGTTTGGGCAGATTCAAGGAGATGTCCGGACTCAGCGTCAACGTCGGGAAGTCTTCTATCTATCTGGCGTCGGTGTCGGACCTGGAGCGTGCGGAGTTGACTGGTGCCACGGGGTTTAGTGCCGGCACTTTCCCCTTCCGGTACCTCGGGATCCCGATTAGCTCCTCCGGGCTCAAGGTGATTCAGTTCAAGCCGCTGCTCGACAAGATCAACTCCTACCTCAATGCGTGGGCGAAGAAGACCATCTCCTTCGCGGGTAGACGGGAGCTCATTGCGTCGGTCCTTCAGGGTAGCGCTGGATTTTGGTTCTTCCCTTACCTACTAGTGTTCGTCTATCCCTTGTATCTATCTGTAGAGGGTTTCTTTGGAGACACCCTCGGGTTAGTTGGGATAAGTTATGTGTACCTAGGAGGGAGGGGGGGCTGGGGCTTGGACTTTTGGACTTTGGTATTTGGAACAAGTGCTTCATGTTGAAGCACTTGTGGCATATTGTTGATAGGAGACCTAGTCTATGGGGTTAGATGGGTCCATCATCGCCATTTATCGGTGGTGGAACCCCTCGACTGGATTACTCATCACCGTGACATTCCCCTCGTTAAGGCTATGGTCCATGCTCGCGAAATGGTTTGTGGCCTTGAGGGGAGGGAGGTGAGTGTTCAGGATATCCTGGCAGAGTGGTGTGTGGAGGGCAAGTTTAGTGTGTCCAAAGCATATGACACCCTCCGCCCTAGGTTGCCTGTTGTGAGTTGGTCTAGGGAGGTATGGCCGGCGTTCCACATGCCCAAGCATGCTTTCATTCTTTGGCTTGCCACGCTTGGCAAGCTCTCGACCTATGATCGCCTCCACTTCCTTGATGTGGACCCTACGTGCAGACTTTGTGGGACTACCCCCGAGAGTCACGTTCACCTGTTCTTCGAGTGCTCCTACTCCCGGACGATCTGGCGCGCGGTGTGCGAGAGATTCCAGATTCCTCTCTCGGTGGACTCCATCTCTCAGGCGTTGCTTTGGCTCCGGCTCTATGCTAGGGAGGATGCGTGCCTCTCCAAGGCTCGTGTGTTCGCCTTCTCTGCTTCAGTGTACTTCGTGTGGCATGCTAGGAATGCCCGGATCTTCGACGACAACCGCATTCCTCCGGATGTGGTGACTCGGCTCATCATCGTGCATGTGTTCCGGCTTCTTCATAGCAAGTTCCCTTCTTCCTTGGTTGGGGCCTTGTAGGTGTTGCTTGCTCGCTTGCTGGCTCGTGTTCCTGGTTGTTCACCATTGTATGGGAGGTGTGCGTGCCTTCCCATGTTTGGTGTTTGTTTCCCTTGGTGACAAAGTATGGAAGACCTGCGTGTCTGTCCATGTTTGTCAGTTTTTCTTCTTGTTTTGTGCCGGTGCAGGGGTGCCCTTTTCCTCTATGATGGTTTTTCCCTTTGGGTTTTTCATCATGGAGGTTTTAATGAGGCCCGGGGTGCTTTGCCCTGCTCTTATAGCTGCACTTTTGGGTAGTCTTGGTTCTCTTGTTTGGTTTGGTGCATAGTATGGGGGGCCTTTGTGCCTTCCCATGTATGCCTTTCACTCTCTTGGTGTCTTGTCTGGATTGTGTTCCCTGTTTGTTTCCTCATTTTTGAGGCATACCTTATATGAATTAACCTTTAAAACCAAAAAAAAGAGGGATAGGGGTGAGAGGTGAGAGGCGAAGGCGTGGGACGAACGAGAGGATGTGATTGATTTTTAACTTTTAACCTAAATAAGAACACATACCCCTTTCACAAAAAGAACGCATACCCCCACCTAGAAAAAAACGTAACGCCTAGACGGAGGATTTTTTTCTACCACCTAGAAAAAAAGGACTAGCTCCTAGTCAAAACGTTAGGGTGCCGACTAGCGTCTAGGCGGGCTTTTTAGAACACTGACTACATGCAAATCTGAAATGGCTCTAAGTTGTTTATGGTACAGTAAGATGAATCAAATGAGTCCAACGTATATGACCTGCGAACTATGCAAGACAACTCTAATTAATATGACTGTAGCAGAGATCAATTTTAGCACTGAAACAACAGGATATTTATGTAGGTGTGCAGAAAAATAAGATGGGTTGATCCCACACAAACTCTACCGACATCCAAAGACATTACAAGCTCGAAGCCGTTATATTATAAACAAAAATGATTACTAAAGAATAACTTGACACAAGCGGAGCCACAGCATAGACAAACCACAGATCATTAGTGAGCTCAGAATAATTAATCTCACATAATACTGCCATCAAAGATGCAATAACCATACAGTAATACAGAGTAAGAGGCCTTACAGATTCAGCTTTCCAACCATCGCCAAAAGCAAAGTCTATTGGTTCAAAGCCACGACAGTCAAATTGCATCAAAGGAGCAAGTTTTCCGGATTCACACACTTCCAGAGTTAAGGGTTGACCTCGACCAGGAATCATGTTGATATTTCCCTCCCTGTCACAGAATTTGCACTGAAACAATGGGAGAAGGAGTTACAAGCACACTCATTAGTACACGACTATTGCCTGCTAGCTAAAATCACATGCATCAGTCATAGACATTCTATTCTGTCTCACGGAGAAAGAATATATGTAAAGCCTCATAAGTATGCTGCATTAAAAAACTGGCCACAAGTTGTATAAAATACCAGAGGCTAATACCAAAATTTTCAGGGGTTTTCAGTACTTCAATGAATCTAATCAGGTTGTCAGGCTATGTCATACAAGAAGTGGATTCTTAGAGCTTAAGATAACTGACTGCTGACATATTTTTGTACCATAAGGTCACACCAGAAACATTGATTCTGCTGTTAATCACACCTGAATATGTGAATCATTTGATATAAAGAAGCAACTAAATCGCGCCAATATCAAATGAACCGAAAGAGTAGATACATTGTAAACGTGCAACATTAACAAAGCACGTCAGTACTTCAGTGCAACTTTCAGTCTGCAATTAAGATATAAGGAATGAAACATCACAATCTATCTGGAATGCAACATCATCAACTAGAAAGTCAGCAAAACTGCATACAATAGGCTAAAACCGCCGTCGCCGGCTTGAGAATTCAACAGCGATAGCAAAGGAAGAGATCATCCAAACAGAGAGAGCCAAAGAGAGACAAGAAGACAACCTTCTGGACAAGATGAGCCGTACCCCTGCTCTTAGGAAGCGAAACAGTTTCGTTCAAGCATACACAAGTCTCCTTAGGAGTAACCTCTCCACAATTCTCACATCGGAGCTACCGAAAATACATAATCGATAAGCAAGAGTCTTGTGAAATAAGGGAGACAGAGAAACAAAAACCCTATCGTCACAGAGGGGGCGGGGAGAAACCTTGAAGTAGTAGACAAAGTTGGCGTCGTCACAGCCACCCTGAGGTTGAAGATTGGTGAGATTTTCGAGATCGGCGCCGATCATCAGCTTGTAGTTCACCATCTCTCTCTCGTTCTCTCGTCTTCTCCGAGCTCGCTGGTAGCTCTCTGACTATCAGTGAAACTTTCAGAATCTGGTTCTCGGTCTCCGATAGTAGCGGATATTCGGGTCATGAAACGGGTCGGACATGGCCCTATATTTCCTTTTTACGATAAGGTTAAAAACTAGGGATGGCAACGGGCGGTTCGGGACGGGACTACTATTTCCGTCCCCATCTCTGTTTATAATTTCAATCCTATCCTCGTTTTCACTTCTGCCGGAGGCAATTTTTTTTTCATCCCCGTCCTTGTCCGGTCCCATTCCAATCGGGGATTCTCATTCCCCTTATCTTATTTGAATTTTCAATTTTATTTGTTATATGGGTATCTAAATATAAAAGAAACTAAAGTAAATAACAGATATTTTTAATTCGTAATCAATTAGTAATTAAATAACCGACAAAACAAGACAATCAAATAAATTAAGACAAATGAAAAATCACGTCGAGATATGAAGTCTTATGAACTAGTCAACCCCCGTCGGGGATTCCCCAAGGGATCGGAGTCGGGACAGGGCGGGGACACCATTCCCCACCCCATCCCCATGCGGGGATTTTATGTTTCACCCATACCCGTCCCCATCCCCATTTAAAATCCCCATCCCCATCCCGTCACGGGTATTCCCCATGGGAAAGCGGGGATTCCCGTCCCATTGCCATCCCTAGTTAAAACGGATCATCATTCTAAATTAAAAAGAATTTTCTAATTATTAAACATATAATCTACGAAAAAATTGAAGAAATATCGGGATGTTCGTAAGAGGACTCTTCCATATTTTTATATAGAGGCTTATCAGGTGAGGACGGTGCAAATTCGTCACAGCGGTTGATTCATTTTGATTAAAAAAGCAATTTAGACGTTGCGATACACGCTCACACCCCACCCCCATTCCCTATTTGTTTTTTCAGTTTCCTTCTTCCCACATACACCTTCTCATTCTCTCACAATTTTGTTGTTCTTCGTTTCACATCGTATAAAAAAAAGTTCGAAAACTAACAAATTATTCCTAAAAGACATCAAACTTACTGGTTTCACAATTACTTGCACTTTTTCGGTTGATCAAAATGTTTTCAAGCCAAGGAGGAGACAAATCCCCTGTTCTAATTGTCAAAGTTGTTGAGAAATCAAACCCTAATCCTAGGTTTACTTTTCGTTCGTTTTTTCGGCATGCAATAGTGTTTTTCACTGAATCGTAAGTGATAAACATTATTGATGTTCTTCAACAAATATTTCGTTAGTGGATTTGCTATTGTTAAGCTCGATTTTGCTATTTAAACATGTAAAACCCACCGATACTAGATTTTGTTAATGTTGTTGTACACATGTAAAAATACTCTGTTGTTTGTTGATGTGAAATATTTTTGGAACCAGTTTATGCCAGAAAAAAGAAAGATGAACATAAAAAAGTTATTTTCGCAGAAGACAAGGGCAAAGAACAACAAAGTAAAACAACTCTAGTTGTCTATAAAGCTTCGAAAGAACCAGATGGTGATAAAAACTATATATATGTTGTGATTCATACTGTCAAGTTACGTGTATTTTTATTTTTAAATCTAAATCCCTTTTTGTTTTGAATTGTTTTCACTTGCTGAAGAACAAAAAGCCTGAAGTCAAAAGTTGAAAAGAAATCAAAAGGTAAAAATTGAAGTGCATTCTGTTATCAGGTTGTAGTGCACTTCTCATTTAGGTTAAAGTGCACTTCTCGTTAAGAAATTAACTTACAGAGTGTAGTTCTACTCTTCGCAATTGTAAACTTATATTCATGACATTAAGGTTCTGATTTTAGCTCGAAGTACACTCTGTTTAGAGTGTTCAGTGCACTTCTCGTTTATCTAGAAGTGCACTCCTCTATTAGAATAAAGTGCACTATCTATATTTTACATAGTGTGGTTCTACACTTTAAGAAAATTGTAAAACTGATACTTCCTGGAATTGCACTTCTGTTTTTAGATCGAAGTGCATTCTGTTTAGAGGGTTTAGTGCACTTCTCGTTTTATCTCAAAGTGCACTCTTGTCTTGGAAATGAAGTGCACTATCTATATTTTACCGTGTGGTTCTACACTTTAGAAATTGTAAAACTTATACTTCTTGACATTGCACTTCTATTTTTAGCTCGAAGTGCACTTCGTTTAGAGGGTTCAGTGCACTTCTCTTTTATCTTGAAGTGTACTCCTGTCTTAGAAATGAAGTGCACTATCTATATTTTACAGAGTGTGGTTCTACACTTTACAAAATTATAAAACTTATACTTCCTAAAATTGGACTTCTGATTTTAGCTCGAAGTGCAATTGTTTAGACAGTTCAGTGCACTTCTCGTTTATCTCGAAGTGCACTCCTCCCTCGGAATGAAGTGCACTATCTATATCTTACATAGTGTAGTTCTATACTTTAGATCGAAGTGCACTCCTGCCTTAGAGGGTTCAGTGCACTTCTCATTTATCATGAAGTGCACTCCTTCCTTAGAAAGAATTTCACTATCTATATCTTACAGAGTGTAGTTCTACACTCTATAATTTTAAACTTATACTTCCTCAAATTGCACTTCTGATTTAGCTTGAAGTGCACTTTGTTTATAGATTTCTGTGCCCTTCTCGTATACCTTGCAGTGCACTTCTCATTAATAAAAATGAAGTGCACCCTGTATATCTTATCATACTGCAATTCTACTCTTTATAAGTTTAAAAATTATACTTCCTGATGGTGTCCTTCTCATTTAACTCAAAGTGCCCTTTGTTTTTTTAGGTTGTAGTGCACTTCTCTTTTACTTGAAGTGCACTACTCATGAAAAAAATAGGTGCACTTTGTGTAACATACAAAGTGCAGTTCTACTCTTTATAACTTCAAAAAAATACAGTAAACTTCAATGAAAAAAAAGTTCAGCAAAATACACTTGTATATTTTTTGTAAGTAACACTATTGTGCTATATATTTCTAATATTTTAATTATGTCTTTGTAGGAAAAGCGAAAAACCAAAGGACAGAGAGGCTACAAATTGCAGAATCACACAACATATACATTGATTTCGAACACAGTGTAGAGGAAAAGCCAGTTACAAAACAAAAGAGACGTGGGTCTATTAGCGTCCTTTGCTCCATGTTAAGGGGATTCAACGAAGCACAAAAACAAGTTGTTAGGAACATGGGGTTTGAACAACTCTTTTCTTGGAATATAGAGACATTGTCATATATGTTGTGTGACTGACTTGTAGGTAAGTTTGATGCAGCAACTTGTTCATTAGGAATGGGAAATGGCCGGCTAGATATAACAATAAATGATGGCATCTACAACAGTATCTAGGACTGCCCAAAGATGACGTGAATTTCAAACTTTGAACTCAAACTCAAACAAAGTGAAAGCTTGGAAGTCCACTTTCCCCAATAGTAAATTTGTTCTTTACTCTGATGTTGTAAGGAAACTTAATGAAAATGTTAATGTAGACAACTCTTTGCAATAGATCTTGTTATTTTTCTTTTATTCTATTATAATTGAGAAAACAGCCAATGACAATGTGTCATCGAAACTCATCAATTGGTTAGACAGGACACATGGTGATGATCTGACTAATTATAATTGGTGTCGTTTATGTTGATTGAGGCTATGTGAATTAAAAATTGACTATAGTGAAGAATCAAGGACTAGTAAAGAGAAGAGTCATGTCGAAGAAACTAAGATAAACTATCTAGATAAGTACACTTCAAAAAGATATGGCCTATGGGTTAAAAAAGTGCACTCTTTCTAACAGTAGAAGTGCACTTCGTTTTTTATATATGAAGTGCACGGAATTCATATTTAAGGAAAAAAAATTGGTTCTCAACTGCACAAATTTGGTTTATGATGTATTTTTTTTCACATTCATAGCAGGCCACTGGGGGAGAATCAAGGACTAGTAAAGAGAGGAGTCATGTCGAAGAAACTAATGTAAATTGTTTGGATAAGCACACTTGGAAAAGATTTGGGTTAAAAAAGTGCACTCTTTCTAACAGTAGAAAGTGCACTTCATTTTATATATTGTGTGCACTAAATTCATATCTACGAACTTATTTTTGGGTTCTCAACTGCACAAATTTGGTTGTCTTTTATGATGTTTTTTCCCTCACTCGTAGCAGACCACTGGAGGAGGATCTTCTGCTAGTGTTTCAAAGAGGTTGGAGGGTAAAACTGATTCCGAAACGACGACCAGTGATAAGCCTTCTTCACCAAAGAAGCCCCGAATTGAAGGTGACATGAATCCCTTGGAAACAAATAAAAAAATCAAAGAGAGCATAAATGTCGGTGTAAATGTTGGAAAGGTAATTATTTACATATTTTGATTGTAAATTAATAGACTGTAAATGTATATTTGTAGTAGTGCATTACATATATGAATAATGTGCACCCCCTCACACAACGAAGTGCACTAACTTTAAAGAAATTCAACTGCACTGCTAAATTTTTGATATAATACACTTCCACTGTCAAGACAAAAAAGTGCACTTCATGTATGAAAGAAATTGCACTCTATATTACCATTGAAAATACACTCCCTTCTATTTTTATGAATTGCATACGATTCATTTAATTAAAGATTTTCTCTTGTTCTCAACTCCAACATTTTTAGGCTAAAAATGTATTGTTAATTTGTAATTCATAGCATATCTCTGATGAAGCGACAAGGATAGCAGGTGATAAACCTTCTTCACCAAAAAAGCGCAAAATTGGTGGAGACATCAATCTTCAGCAAAATAAATTTGTTGGTTATATGAACTAGCCTCTTAGTTCATACAACTAATAATGCCTTTGTTTTAATTATAACAAAATATCCTTATATACTAATGTGTTCATTGAGTGAGATATTGCAGGAGAACCATAGACCTTCAAGTTAATTAGGTGATTTACGCATGGAAATCAACAAGCTTAAGTGTAGGAGCAAGAGCGAGTCTAGCAAGAAGGATAGCGCTTAATGCGCTTAACCAGGAGCAAGGGAACCAAACATCACAGGAGGGAATCGAGTAAGAAGAGTGAGGGAACCGAGCACTTAAAGGCTCAAGCATCATACCAGATGGACGCGCTCAAGGGAACCGAGTGCATTGAAGGGAACCAAGCGCGTATAAATAGAAAGATATCTTATAAGGCGCTATTAAGGAAAAGAATTTGATACGCGGGAACTACCAGATTCGAGATCTTGTTTGTTAGAGTGACTTCGTTATCTTAATCAGTTAGTTAAGATTTTATTTATTGTTTTAATCTAGCTTTTCGATAATTAGTTCCCGGTGATTATGCCATAGTATAAATAGTATAGATTATCTTTCAAAAAGTTGTTGTTGAAAGTGCTGAGAGTTAGTACATTTTGATTTAGGACTTAGGCAATAGTTAGGAGAGTTTAGGAAGAAACTAAGAATTGTGTTTTTGCCTAACAGTTGTAAGCCCTACAAGAAATCAAATCAATAATTGTTTTGGAATTCATTGTTTACTTGTTCCTAGCTTTATTTCCGCACAAAGTTGTAGTCTTTAGTTAAAGCTAAGGTTCCACGATCCACAATTGGTATCAGATCATGATCCAATTCAAATACGACAATGAAGAACTCAGAATTCAACCTCGGTATGTCCCTGAACAAGCCTCATCAACTTTGAGAAGGAGAACTAGATTGGTGGTTGGGAGTGCACACGATGTTCATTCAAACTCAAGACTACCAATGCTGGAAGATCATAGAGCTTGGAGACGAAGTGCTTCCAGAGTTAAAAGAAAGAAAGGATTGGCAACAGGAGTACTATGCCAAGATGGAGAAGAATTCAAAGGCTCGACAACTGATTCTGTGTGGACTCACTCGCACAGACATTGACAAGGTCATTGACATACAAATGGCCAAAGACATATGGGAAGCTATTATCTCCATACACAGAGGAAGCAAAGACCAGAAGGATACCAGAAAATTTACGCTTCAAAAGGAGTTTCAATCATTCAAACAACTTCCTGGTGAAAGTGTGTCAGCCTGCCAATCGCGCTTCACAATTTTGATCAACAAATTAACTGCCTCTGGTGTGACGATTCCCCCTTCAGAGCAAACACTGGCAGTCATCTACGCTATGAGCGGTAAATTCGAGCTCACTCGAAGAATCGCCCTCATGTCTCCAGACTGCAAGAAGCTTCCGGTGGTTTATATGTTTGGCAAGTTCTTCGACAAAGAAAAAGCTGATTTGTTAAAGGGCTTACAAGTGAAAGAAGCCACTGGAACCGCGCTGAAGCTCACAAAGGTGCTTGAGAAGATGAAAAACAATGACGGCGAAGAGGATGAGGACGATGATACAGAAGTTGATCTCATGACAAAGATGGTCAAGAAGTGGTTCAAGAAGAGAGTTGAACCAGGAGAGTCATCATCTTCAGCTAAGCGTGATCTCAGGGAGTACACATGCTACAATTGCCAGGAGAAAGGGCACCTTGATAAGACGTGCACCCATCCAAAGGTGGAAGCCACTGAAAAGAAGGCGCTTTTTGAGCATGAGGAGAAGAGGACGATGAAGCTGACCTTCACGAAGGATTCCAAGGCCAATGTCTCATGAACGATGCATAGGCCCTTTCCTGTGAGGTAAAACCACTTGACACCTTTCCTAATCGCCTAAACTTTCTTGAAAAGAAAGACCTTATTAATATGATTAAAGGGTTGTTTGAAGATACTGAAACTTTAGAGTCTCAAATTACTGAATATGAAGAGGAAGTCATTGAATTACATAGCGAGTGTCTAGATCTGTCCACTAGGCTAGCTAATAAAGAAAAGGCCTTAGTAAAATCTAGGGAACTGAGCTTAACGACAAAATCTTGCAAGGACTACAATGGTAATCAATCTCAAGAGGGATCGTCAAAGAGCTGAGAGTCCAAAGTAGAAAGCGACTTAGGGCTTATACTTGCTAAGATCACCGACTTAACTGAATCAATTAATAAGAACACGATGAACCAAACTGTCTTTGTGAGGTCTAGACCTGGATTAGGATATGACTCAGACATAGATTCTTCTAAGTGCTCGAGTGCTAATGAGAAGCTCATCAGAGAATTAAGTGAAAAAGCAGAGACCTTAGACAAGGCCCTTCAAATCTGTAGAAGCAAGAATGAATTCTTAGAGAAAAAGGTTAAGGCACTTGAATAACCATCAGGGGATAAAAATTACTGGTTTCAAAGGGAAAAGGCTCATAAGATGTATGTGAGCCAAGCCCAAGAGAATGCAGTAAACATATTAGACCCTAATCTTAAGGATAGAAAGTCCTTTAGACCTGGAAAGGGCAAGTATGGTTATGTTAAGTACAATGAATGGTGCAGATTTTGTGGTAAAAATTGTCACACTATACACTCTTGCAAGAAGAAGCAAGCGCTAAGTAACAAGCCATACAGGTCACCCACTCGCAATACACGTGAAGTGAGTAATCTGAATGATCCTTCTTACTTAGAGCAAGCCTCTTCACCTAAAGGCCAGAGGCTTGTTCGTAGCCCCTCTCCTAATGCTAACAAGAAATCTAATCCACCCAGAAAAGCTAACCTTTGACGGGTTTCGAAAGTTTGATTGCTTATTTGTAGGGAAACTTGAGCAGCGAGAACAAATGGTACATAGATAGTGGCTGCTCATGTCATATGACCGGAGATAAGGAGAGACTACGAAGTTTTCAAGAATATGATGGTGGAAGCGTATCATTTGGTGACAAGAGAGCTAGAGAAATCACTGGACATGGAAAGGTACATCTCAATGACAAGATAGATATCCAGATGGTGAACTTTGTGCAGAGCCTTCGCTACAATCTCCTAAGCATCGCTCAACTCTGTGATGAGGGACCAAATGAGGTGACTTTCAGTACTTCAAAGTGCTTTGTGAGAAGCGCTACTGAAGAAGTCATTTTAAGGGGAAAGCGAGTTAATAGCATGTATATTTTTGACCCCAGCTACATCCCAAAGAGTCACCTTAGCCTTGCTACAATAGAAGATCAAACCGCATTGTGGCATCAACGTCTAGGGCATGTCAATCTACACCTCTTACACAAGTTACATGCAAAGGAGCTAGTCTGAGGCTTAACTCTCATCAAGATAGAGAACATGACACACTGTGCTAATTGTGTCAAAGGCAAGCAAATCAGGAGCTCGTTCAAATCTAAGTCAGACATCACAACAAAGAAGCCCCTCGAGCTCCTTCACATGGACCTCTGTGGGCCAATGCGCATTCAAACCCTGGTTGAGCACGTTATATCTTTGTGTCATCGACGACTATTCCAGGTTCACATGGACGTTATTCCTGCGCTCCAAGGATCAAGCCTTCTTTCTCTTTATCAAGCTAGTAACCCTACTCGAGAACTCTCTATCCCTAAAGGTGCGCTCTATAAGATCAGGCCATGGAACTGAATTCGAGAATGGCAATATGTTGAGCTACTACATTGAAAGAGGAATAGCTCACAATTTCTCAGCCCCTAGAACTCCATAACAGAATGGAGTAGTTGAAAGAAAGAACAAGGCGTTAGTAGAGATGGCACGCACTATGCTAAGCGGAGTCTCCCCCTCACTTTGGGCTTAAGCAGTGAACACAGCGTGCTACATTACCAACATAGCCCTTCTACAACCTTCACTAGGCACGACTCCATACGAGCTGATCAAGGGATATCCTCCAAGCATCTCTCATTTCAAGGTTTTTGGATGCAAGTGCTATATACTGAACAATGGAAAAGACAACTTGGGCAAGTTCGATGCACGAAATGATGAAGCCACCTTTCTTGGCTATGTCCCATCAAGTAAAGCATACATGGTGTTCAACCAGAGAACAAGAACTTTTGAGGAGAGCATACACGTGGTGTTTGGTGAAGGCACGTTCCGTTCTCCTCCGTCAAATACCTCTAATCCATTCCCAGAAGTTGCCCTCATATAAGCACCTTCAGAAAATGATCGAGCCCCTCCTCCTCAAGCCCAGAATCCACTCGCCCCTCCATATATAGCCTCATTTCTCTCAGGTCCTGACTCAGATAGTGATGGCGAAGGGCCTTCTCATTCAGACACTGTCCAGACCACAACACCTCCAACTAGAACCTTTCAACAAAGAGGTGCTCAGCCCCCAAGGAACATGCTCACTCATGTACACTCTGTAATTCACACTCGCTCTTGCGTAGCTCAACTAGCACATCCAGAAGTGATCGCTGAAGCACTTGATGAAGCCGCTTCTTAGACTATCCTATATGCCTTTGACACTTTCGTCTCACTCACTGAGCCTAAGAACATCAAAGAGGCCATCCTTGATCCATATTGGGTGGCTTCCATGCAAGAAGAGATTCATGAGTTCGAGCGGAATCAAGTCTGGCGCCTAGTTCCTAAGCCCTCTAATCGCACGATCATAGACACTCACTGGTATTTTAAACAAGCTTGATGACTTAGGAGCCGTGGTAAGGAACAAAGCGCACCTAGTAGCTCAAGGGTACAACCAACAAGAGGGGATTGACTATAACGAGACCTATGCTTCAGTCGCTCGACTAGAGGCTATTCGTCTTTTGATAGCCTTTGCCTCACACAAGAACTTCAAGCTATTTCAAATGGATGTGAAGACGGTCTTCCTCATTGGTGTGCTCAATGAAGAAGTGTATGTGAAACAGCCCCCAGGCTTTGAGGACTCAAACCACCCTAAGCATGTGTATTTCCTGGACAAGGCAACGCTTGTATAGAATATCAAAAACGTAATGAGCAGTAAGTTCAACATGAGTATGATTGGGGAACTCAATTTCTATCTCGGCCTTCAAGTAGTGAAAAAGGATGATGCATTCAAATCCATCAACAAAGTACTTAAGGGAGATCATCAAGAAGTTTGGGATGGAAAAATAGCAAGCCCCTTCACACTCTAATGTCCACAGGCACTAAGCTCGACGCTGACCTTCACGGCCCAAAGGAAAAACAAGATGCTCTTAGAGGTATGGTAGGATCTTTGATGTATCTAACCGCCTCTAGGCCTAATATTGTTTTTGTAGTGAGTCTATGTGCAAGATTTCAATTTGATCCAAGGGAGTCGCATGTAGCTATCATCAAGAGAATCTTTTCGCTACTTAAAAGGGACTGACAACTTGTGTTTATGGTACCCTAAGAACTGCGATTTTACCCTTTTTGGATACACAGATGCTGACAATGCAGATTATCTCATTGATCGAAAGAGCACCTCAGGTATGGATCAATTCCTAGGGCCTTGCCTTGTTTCTTGGGGCTCTTGCAAGCAATACTCAGTAGCCGTGTCCACCACCAAGGCAGAATACATAGTGGTTGATTCCTATTGCGCTAAACTCCTATGGCTCAAGCAACAACTCAAGGACTTTGGTATTTCAATGGGCTCGATTGAAATATGATGTGATAACACTAGCACGATCAATCTCTCAAAGAACCATGTGCATCATTCTCGAACTAAGCATATTGATGTGCGTCATCACTTCCTTCAAGACAATGTGGAGAAGAAGAACATAGAGCTCACCCATTGTAGGACTGAGGATCAAATAGCAGACATTTTCCACCAAGACCTTGAACAAGGAACCATTCATCAAACTCAGACTTCACTTGGGATTGATCCCCCTTCATTAAGCATTCTCCCTCAATGTAAGCCTCTTCCCTCAGACTTATGTAAGATTGTTGATTCTTTTAAACTTGGAACTTAGGACTAATACATGCGTGAACTTAGCATGTACTCTTAAAAGGTATACGTCATTCGCATGCTCTGTGTGATGCTAAATTATAAACGCTTGTTAGGCCCTTCTAGGATTGTACTGTTGCTTGCTAAAATTTGATTCTTATGCATGCTCTTCATTTTCAAGTCATGATATATAAGCAGATGCTCACTTCTTAACCATATGATCCAAGCCCCTAGATACGATTCTTGCTTATGAGTCAGTCCTTAGCTAGATCTTGGTGTCACGTTCCATATCACTAAATAAGCTCAACTGAAATATTCACCGAGATGACAAAGAGCCTACCCATAAATGCTTATCACTTGTTGTATTTAAAAGAGCTTCTATGTCCCTGTGTGTGATTAATTATGTGCTTAAGTGAGTTAAAACAATGCACCAAGTATGGGAACTGAGACACATCACTTAAAAATGATAGGGACCGAGTAGTATGAGAAACGACAAGCGCAGATCAAGCGAATATAGACATGGGGACCAAGAATTCATGGGGACCGAGAAACCGAAAAAGGGGTGAAGCACAGAATAGAACATGAACTGAGCATGGGGGACCGACGGAATCTTAGGGACCTGAGCCTCTCAACAGCCGCCTATTTTATAGGTAATCATCACTCGCCAATCCCAACGACCACTTGCTTTTGCGAAGATCAAGGCTTCGGATAATAACCGATTTAAAGTCGTTCGGATTCGACCGTTCAACACCCTCTGTATATACCTCTCGTCCCAGATTCAGACCTCCTTTACCGCTTTCACACTATTCATCACTTACATAAATTCTCTCTCTCATCTCTCTCTCTCTCACACACACAAAGCCTACTCTCAATCTCTGCAATGACCAACCCTTGAACATTAGCGCATAACAATGGGCCGAGTACCTCAAGTACAAGACGTTCATGGAAAACATCGCCACCGCCTCCTCAGCACCATCGTCCACCTCACAAGCACCTACTCCAGTGACTGCATCCCTCAAATCCAACCCCCACAGTCTCGGAGAAACAGCCCACACCACCACATCGTCTTCACCTCCTCCTCCACCTACCACAAAAATCCCCTCACACCATACCTCATATGCACCAATGGAGGAAGACCCACAACCCAAAGAGCCCATCCACTCCATCTCCTCCACCACTCCAAAGGCCTCTTCTCCACCTCCACCGAACATACACCAACACCTCAATACACAAAGAATAAAACCCTCTAGCCCTCGCTCTTACCTCTCCAACTCTGACCCTCACACTCCCCGGCCTCTCCTACTCATCAAGTCTCACACAAAAGGCCTCTCGACACCACTCCCTCTTCCACCACTCATAAACGAGCCAAAGGGCTCCCATCCAAGGAGATCGTCACCACTGAAGCCGACTCCTCCTACAGTCTCCCTCCGGCGCACGGAAACTTCTCAACGAGGGTAGTTATCAAGCTGATCATCATCGTCCAAGGGTTTTGGAGCACCCTCAGCCCTACAGAGTTTGACGTTGCTGCCACAATCGTGTTACTCGAGCGGACACGCTGGTCCGAACTGTCGAGCCATTTTCCATGGACCTGGATGAGATGCGTAAGTTCTACATCGCCCTCGTACCAATGCCCCCATCCCCAGGTCAGCCATACTCAGTAGCTCAGATCCCATGGGTGACGAGCCAAAGACGGTGAACATCAAGTTGGTCTCTAGGGTGCTCGATCTACTAACATGGGAAGGGTACGCCTCTCTCCCCAAGAAGGACCAGCCGCCGGTCAAGTCATAAACGATCAAGCTCCTAGCGGGCAAGGTGAGGTTGAAGTAGATCAATACCAATATGCTCAGCTTCGGCATGAAACTGCTCCACTTCATCATGTTGCACAACATAATACCGAGATAGGAGAAGCGGGATACAATGACGATTGCAAATGCTTGCCTACTCAGGGAAGTGATCGAAGGTAGTATCATCGACACTCCGCACCTTATTATATTGCACATGCTGACGGTAAAAATGAACAAGAATCATGCCCTTCTCTAACCCCACATCGTCAAGAAGATAATGATAGAGTTGGGGATCTACAAGCCTGTAAAGGAGACTGCTCTCGAGAGCATAATCACAAAAACTGGGCTGCTTAGGTTGGTGAAATACGTCAGTATGAAAGCACCTATCGAGAAGCTGAAATTAGGACCCACTCCCAGAGCTGAGCCCAAGCCTGACCCCAAACCCAAGCCTGACAGCATAGCCCCTCCAAAATCTGAACCCAGACCTTAGCGCATGAAGAGACCCTTGAAGGAGAAGAAGCCGCTTATGCCGTCAAAATGAGCCCTGAGGAGATTCAGCTCTGCACTTTAGAGGTTGTGCTTCAAACAAATAGGCACTTGTCAGGTCTGCGCATGATGACCGATTGGCACCTTCATCACATGAAGGCACTTATGATCGGGCCGCTCAAAGAGGGTTGTGAAGACAAGTATGAAGATGAGTCCATTAGGAAAATCCAGAGCACCTCAAAATTCTAACTGTATTTTTTGCTCTTTTTGTTTAATTAATGATAAGTATGCCTTGAATCACTTGCATGCTTGCTCTAGAACGTACTGAGATAGGGATTGACTTTCTATGTTTTCTTTTGCATCACATATTCATTCCTCTAGAAGGCATGCATGTACTACTCTTTATTTTTCCCTGTTTCATATTAAGCACAACTTTTTACATGATGTCAAAAGGGGGAATATTACAAGCATATGTGTTATTTAATTTAGGGGGAACTAATACCCATGGTAAGTTAAAGGGCGATGAGTGCTACTCGTTCATTGGTTAAGGGGGGATGAAAGCAGTGCATTTTCAAGAGGGGGTGCTGAGATAACTGTCAAATTTACATCACAGGTTGTTAACCATGGGATTACAAAGAAGGCAATGCATTTTCAAGAGGGGGTGCTGAGATAACTCCTAAAAAACAAATTGATGATGATGACTTGAAGTGTGTGCCACAATTGTCTGCTTTCAAAAAATTATCTTTTAACGACAGGGCAATTGATGTTAAGAGTAGATTCACTGATAGGAGAGAGGAGTATTCTCATGGATTTATGATCCACTTAAAGATGAAAGGTATGACTATAACTAAGAAGATATCAATTTTACTTGATTTATTTAATTATCTTTTGTTGTTTTAAAATATGCACCTCCACCCCAGTTAGAAGTGCATTTATAATACAACTTTATTGCATGATAAGTGCACTTCTAAAAATAGTGTTCGTGTGTACTTACATGTGGTTGGGGGAGCACACTTCTATAATATTAACAGAGCACTCTATATTTCGCTGGATTTTCTATTTCCATTACACTTGTTTGTTTTTCTGTGTAAAATTGCAATGAACTGTTACATCATGTTGCATGTTCACTTATATGGGATAAAGTAGTGCACTCCAATAAAAAAATATTTAAAGTGAACTTGAATGTACAATACATGTGCACCTTTTATTTTTTACTAAATTATTTTACTATTATTTCAAACATGGAGAGGGTTTGCGACATCCAAGACCATCGTCTTGATCGGAAGGCATTTCAGACACTTGACATAAACACTTATGTAGTTGATGATATCTTAACTGTTTGTGCTAGGTTGATGAATAATAATGACTTTTTCAAGAGTGTTGATTCTCCATCAAATTTTTTTTGCCTAATATTACCCTCGGTGAGTGTTTTGTTTTTGTTTACTTTGTTTTACTTGGTATTTATTCTTTTGTTTCAATTTAATTTAAAATAGTGTTTTTTAAATTTCAGATTGTATCAATGTTTGAAAGAAATGCAAACGAGAATACAAGGAAGCAATGGTTTGTGGAAGGGATTCTAAATGAGATGTCCAATTGTCAGTGGTTGAAGCCAAATATAATAGAACTTGTACGATCTTTTTTATATTCAATTTTTTAATGTTTTAATAGATTTGAATGTTTTACACTACTAAAGTGTCTTATTCTTCTTCCTGTTTACAATTAATGTTCCCGTGCTACATAGATATACACTACTCCATTGTAGAATTTATTGTAAAATTCTACAGAATTGATATTCTTGATAGTAATCATGATGGGACAATGAAGAAGTATGGGGATATATACCTTATGAGCTAATTAGTTTTTTTATGTTTTCTCTATATTTCAATTTTCTTTTACTAGTTTTTTTGCATATTTTAATGATAATTAAAATATATTTTATTCAAATACACTGCTAAAATATATTATGGGAGTGCACTTGTAAAAAAATAAATAGCACTGCACCTCCATGCAGTCTCGGAGTGTACTTTTTTAATAACTTAGTGCACATTATTTGCAAAAATAATGTGCACTAAGTTATTAAACAAAAACCATTGAGCTTTTTTATTTTAGCTCGAAGTGCACTCTGTTCAGAGGGTTCAGTGCACTTCTCATTTATCTCAAAGTGCACTCCTCACTTAGAATGAAGTGTACTATCTATATTTTACAGAGTGTCTTCTACACTTTAGAAAATTGTAAAATTTATACTTCCTGAAATTACACTTCTGATTTTAGCTCGAAGTGCACTCTGTTTAGAGGGTTCAGTGCACTTCTCGTTTATCTCGAAGTGCACTCCTGCCTTAGAAATGAAGTGCACTATCTATATTTTACAGAGTGTGGTTCTGCACTTTACAAATGGTAAAACTTATACTTCCTGAAATTGGACTTCTGATTTTAGCTCGAAATGCACTCTGTTTAGAGGGTTCAGTGCACTTCTCGTTTCTCTCAAAGTGCACTCCTATCTTAGAAATGAAGTGCACTATCTACATTTTATAGAGTGTGGTTCTACACTTTAGCTCGAAGTGCACTCCTAAATTAAATAGCAGTGCAATTGTAAATTAAAATAGCAGTGCACTTCCACGTAGTCTGAGAGTGCAATTTTTTAATAACTTAGTGCACATTCTTTTTTTTGGCAACACACTTAATTTTACTGCCGATGTTTGCTCAGATTCTATTAGATGCATGAAATTATTATATGTATTGATTAAATTTATTTTTTCAGAAAAAATGTTTATCCACTTTTTGGAAGTTCACAAATTATTTTCAAAAGCTGCATATATTGAACAAAGAGAACCTGAACGCCTGGCAATGCACTAGAGGAATTCAAGAAAAAAACGAGACTGTGGAATTTATGTAATGATGTATATGGAAACATACATGAGAAACAGACTTTCTAGTTTCTTCACGGATCTCAATAAGAATAACAAGTCCGAGATGAACACAATTCGAGTGAAGTATACTTATGCTATTCTCAGATATATTGAAAACAGACTTGTAGATCATGTGATATTATCGTCCAAAAGGCAAAGGAATATCGCATTTTCATGGAAGCAAAGGGTGAAAGAAGCTGAGGAATTTGCAAGAAAAGGAAACAATGAGGTAGGGCTTGAAAGACTGAGAAAGAAGATAAATGATCGACAAGAAGAAGACTAGGAAAGAATAGTTTGATTTCATTTGATGTTAGACATTTGACAAAAAAGTTACTGCATATGTAAATATAGTTAGTTTTTTATTGACATAGTTGTTTTGAATTACGTTGTTTTTGGGACTAAACTTGGTGTTTTATATAAAAGTAGGCCACTTCCTTAAAAGTGAAGTGCACACCATCTCATAATATAGTGCACTTACTTGTATTTATGAAAAGCACTACTACATGTGTAGTCGTGCACTTCATATTTTCTTGTGTTTTAAAACCCCAATTTATGATGTGTTTAAAAGCAAGAAGAGTCCTTTTGAAATACATTGTATATATATTTTTTTCGTTTCTGCATTTGTTGTATTTGAATAAAGGTTGCAACACATAAGTGGAATATTTGAATAAGAAACCACACTATCCAAATGTTTTACCAATCCAAAAAAAGGAATTAAAAATAAACAAACACTATACATATTAAAAAAGTACACTTGAAACGAATGGATAACAACATTCTGATGTAGGGTATTAAGAAGTGCACTCTATTCAATGTCATTAACCGTTAAATATTAAATATAAGTGAAGTTGTTCTATCTTTTGAATAGTTGACTTGAAAGGACACACATCTAATAGTAAACTCACAATACGGGTTTGGTAAATCAAGATCTTGGAAAATGGTCGTATTTACTTTATGGATATTTCCCATAACCATTCAGCTTTAAGCACATATGAAAAAACCGAGCCATAACTTTCATTGAATAGCACATTTGACCACAAACTCATCAACTATATCCTTCTAATATAAATAACACAACTAACCACTTATCTACTAAGTCCATCTACTATCATTTCCATAATTTGTTTTTTTTACCAAAAACCATGTCTAAAAATGTAAGAGTGATTTGCTTGATTTCCACATATGCATGCACCGAAAATTCCAGTTTTGACCTCAGTTGTGAATGCTTTCAGTGCAAAAATAAGATCTTAGAATTGTCAAAAAATCCAACCAAAAACACTACAAAAAATACACTCCAGCCAAAAACACTCCTGGGGGCAGCAGAAGTCCCGGAATCATTAGTAATCAAAGATACTGCTGCAACTATTGAAGAAGCTGAAAACTACCCACATAACAGGGGAAAGGTTTCATCATTCCAAATATTTATGTGCATGTGTCCTTTCTCCAATTATTTCTATCTTTTTTCTGTGCATGTGTCTTTTAGTTTTTGTGCAGTTAGTTATGTTTTTGTGTCCAAATATTTTCAGCTATGTAGTTGCCTCAAAGAAGGAAGTGGTCATGGAGGTTACTGACCAACTACCTCTTGAGGTTAAAAAAACAAATTTGTAGTGAGAATATAAGCCTTATGGAGGACCCGTATGAGTATCAAAATATTATGGAGTAAACCACGATGACTACATGACCTGGGATCCCAGTATGATGATTTAGACTAGATATACTTGTGGTTATATGATGTGGCATGGTGCTTGAGAAACTGAGTTGTATTGTAGTTTAGTAGATATAGTTAGTTTAACTCTTATTTTGTGGTTTTAGATGGAACTGTAATGAATATGGTAAGATGTGCATCTAGCTATGTAAAAAATATGCATGTGTTTCAAATTATCACCTTGACATTTATGGGTAATCATATTTTGGCCTCGTCTTAAAAAGTGAAGTACACTTCATTGTCTTTGGGGAGTGCACCATCTCGTAGTGTAGTGCACTTCATTGTCTTTGGGGAGTGCACTACTATATGTGTAGTCGTGCACTTCATATTTGATTGAAAGGTGAGGTTCACTCCCTCACAAAAAAGATGCATTTCAACAAAATGGAAACAAGATGCATTTCGACAAAATGGAAACAAAGTACACCCCAGAGTGCACTATTTAGGTTATTGACAGTGCATAAAATAACATTATAAAACATAAAAATGTCATTAATTAAAAACTACATCTTAGTTTTTTTTGAAATACGTTGAAGTATGGTAAAGCCAATATTGTGGGAAGTTTCTAACATCCCACAGTAGTGCATACAAACTTTTCTCTTAAAGTGTCAGTTGCTTTAAACGAAACCTTTCATACCTTTTGTCAAACTGTTATTTAAGAAAACATTTTGTTAGCACAATACAAAACATAAAATAAAAAATTTTCACCGATAATTAAAAAAGTCCACTATGATAGAAAAAACTATTAGATTAGATAAATCAGTAATAATATCCTCACAACAATCATTGAGTTCCATTGTTGGTCACTTTCATTGATTTCCCGTGTTTCGGGATTTAATGTTATATCACTCACAAGAAATTGTCAGGTGTTGAAATCTTCTTTCATGCGATTGTAGTGACTCCTTAGATAATATTTACTAAAAAAATCTCAAATCGCGTGGTAAAAAGGTAGCCCTAAGAATATACCAATTCTTCTTACTATACTTTCCATAGCGCTCTTGATATGAAACACAAATATTAAATAATGTCAAACCATCTTCTCGCATGAAAGGGGTCATCCTTCATAAAAATAGTATAAAAGAAGAAATTATTAATCATTCAAAGATGCAGTAAATATAATAAAAAAATATAGAAAAATGGTCCATCCTCAATAGACTAGTAGTGCACTTATAAGTGCAAAGGTAGTGCACTTCTCAGTGCATAGGTAGTGCACTTCTCATATGACTGTTAGTTCACTTCTCATAGAACTGGTAGATCACTTCTCAGTACCCTGTTAGTAGTGCACTTAACACCGAACTGGTAGTTCACTTCTCAGTACACCGGTAGTGCACTACGTAGTGCACTCCAAAAAGAAACACTTGTTACTTTATTGTTATATTTATTTTATACTTAAAGTATCCTATCTTTTCTAAAATTAGTACTACATGTTTGAAAACAAAAGTATAATTGATCGATACACATACCTCTTGAATTGAAAAAAAACTTTGTTTTTAATAGTAGAATGAAAGTTGAATGAAAAGTATGTTGGTGTTTTTTTCTTAAAATGGATAGAACCCCCTTTTATAACGTGTTTAAAAGTAAGAAGAGTCGTTTGAAATTTACTATAAATGTATATATGCTTTTTTGTTTCTGCATTTGTTTGTAACTGAACCAAAGCTGCAAACATATAAGTAGTATCATTGAATAAGAAACCACATTATTCAATATTTGACTACTCAAAAAAGCATTAAAAATGAACTAAACGGTGTACTGTAGTGCACTTTGTTCAATGTTTCACTATGTATGGGTTAGGTAAACGAAAAAGGATAAGAGCACTTCTGATTTATTAAGGAGTGCATTGTAGTGTTATATTTTTTCCAATAGTAGTTGACTTGAAAACACACTGAAGGGCACTTGTAACGAAAAAATAGAGAAAACACTTCTGATGTACTGTAAAAAAAAAAGCAATGCACTTTGTTCAATGTTTCACCATGTATGGGTTAGGTAAAATCAGATACTATTAGAATGGGCATAATTTTTTTTTGTAGATTCCCCATAAACCAACCCTCCTTAACTATTTCAGCCTTATGTCAAATCTGAAACAGAGCCATAATTTTTCATTGAATACCACATTTGACCATAATTCATATACTATATCCTTCTAATATAAAAAACACAACTCACCCCTAGATATAATACATCAATTTACTATCATTTTTACTAAATCTACCAAACCATGTCAAAAAGAGTGATTTGCTTGAGTTCCACAGATGACTCCTCGAGTACTTACTACAACACTGATTCTAGTTCTAACCGTAGTTGTGAATACAATGAGTGCAAAAGTCAGATAGTGGAATTGATAAAAACTCCAACCAAAAACACTACAAATAAAACATTCCAAATAAAAATATTCCTGGAAGCAGCAGAACTCCCAGAATTATTAGTAATCAAGATACTGCTACAACTATCGAAAGAGCTGAAAACTACCCACATAAGAGGGAAAAAAGTTTCATAATTGTCATGCATAAATCCTCTGTTCAAGGAGATTGTTGTCTAGTAAGTTTTAATCTATTGTCTTGTTTTATACATAAGTAAAAAACTATTGAATATAGTATTGTTTTATTTTTAAGAAATACCACACAAACATGCAGATAAGTACTTGAAAGACTTCAAAAACAATGAGATTGCCCTCTACAGTGGAAACAAATCTTGGGGTATAGTAGTCAAACACAATCAGGATACATACAGACTAGGGAAAGGGTGGAGGTCCTTTGTTCAAGATAATGAACTACGCGTGAATGATGTTTGTTTATTTCAGCTAATGACTATTGAATTTGGTGTTGTGTATGATGTGAAAATTTTCAGGGCTTAGTGGTTTGATTTGTTTGTTGTGATTCTCTAAGTTTGTGTTGTGGTGTTCTTATTTTAAGTTAGTATGTCATTTGTTGTGCTTCCGAACTACTAATTTTATGGGTTAAGTATATGTTTTTTTACATAATTACACTAGTGTGCACCTTGAGTTGAATGAAAAGTGCACTTTTACGCTGATGGGTGGTGCACTCCGCAATAAAAATGATAATTAGGAATGGAATTAATTGTAAAATAGTGTGCTCATCCGAGAAATGATAGTGCACTATAAAAAATTAATACTTGAGAGAACTGTGAATTTTATATAGACAGTGCAAAATTCAAATAAAATGTTAGTGCATTACTCTTTGAAGACTAGTGCACTTATCACATAAAATGGTAGTGCACTAAATCATTGATGGTAGTGCACTTCTCATGCATGATGGTGCACTTAATGGTGAAAAGTTAGTGAATTGTCCTTTTAATACACAAATAATGCACTTCTAAATGAAGAATGTTGCACTAACGAATATGAGTCAACTTATATGTTTTTACACAATCTTTAAAAAATAACTATGGTGTTGTGTTGTTCTTCATAAGCTAATATTCGAGTTTGGAAATATCAATACTTTCATTTCTTAACTAGAAATGTAAATGATGTTCTCTAACAAATATGAGTCAACCTTTTTTTAACATAATTAAACTATAAAAGATAACTATGGTGTTGTGTTGTTCTTCATAAGCTCCTTGTAGGTTCTGATGTTATGTCCTTTTTCTCAACATTTAGTGCACACTCTAACTTGTTTCTTCTCCTTCTTCATTGCTTCCTCTTTCCCACCAATATAACGCTGCCTAGACCCTTTGATTTGTGCTTGCTTCAAAGGATTTATTGTTATTCCGGACGGAGCTTTTCCAACAAACCTCTCAAACCTTCTTTCACATGAACATGTGCTACCGGATGTTTTATTTTTTGCTTAAATAGGATAATTTGTACTCTCTGATCACTCCCAACAAATAGGACATTCCATTAGTATTGTTCTCTACAACACTATTTAAAGTGTGAAATTCTGACACCAGTTGGAGCAAGAGCATCTTTCTCTCATCATTTGTGCACACTCTTCATATAAAGAACCATCTATTTCAATAATAGACTTCAACGTTACATCCTTGTCCATATCGGGTTGATGAATTACTTGGTAGAGTGTCAATTCCCATACTCTTCATTACTACAAACATGTGCCGGCAAGGGAGACCAGTCTTTCTAGACTTGTTGCAAGAACATATTATATCATTGTTAGAGAGCACAACTTTTATAAAATATATCATGTCCCTACTGCCTCTGATCTTGTACAAGTTAAACTCGTTATCCTTTGTTATATCATCAATCGAACAAGAGAAAATAAATGCGTAAATTTCAGTTTACAACTCCATGAAAATGCTTATAGTGTAAATTGATGCACAATGCTTCTCCATTTTCAACGGTGTCTTTATCACTGGGTTACATGTGGCTGAATAAAATATAAGTTTTTGTTGCGTGTGCCGCTGTGAATTGATCCCATTGTTGAACATATTCATAACCCTACTAGGTTCGATCCAGTACCTATAAAATTGTTGAAGAAACTATTTTGACTCTCTAACCTTGATTTTGTTCGAAGCAAGCCACCCATTTTCACATCGTTGAAAAATGAAGCTATCCAGTAATGTCTAAGGTCAAAAAGATTCTTGAACCATTGTTTGTCCTCCAAACCAACCTCTTTCATTATTGCTAACCATTCTCGCACAAATTGTTCTCTTGCCAACTCATCATTCCACACAACGTTGTTGAATTTCTTCCTGAAGTCATCATTGTTAGCTATATCTGCATCAACCTTATTTGGTACTTTCATCATTATGTGCCACATACAGAAACTGTGAACGCAAGTTGTGAACACTCTTTCAACTACAACTTTGACAGCCGGATCTTGGTCTGTTAGAATGATGTTAGGTTCATGTCCCATTGCCTTCTTGAAGTTTGAGAACAACCATGTATAAAAATCCTCATTCTCTTTTAACATCAAGCCTGCAACAAATGTGATTGATTTCTTGTGGTTGTCTACACCACTGAAAGGGACAAACACCATTTGGTAGTTGAAAAAAAAATTATATTTCTACTTTAGCTTGCTTCAACTATACTTACATTCACATATCAGTATCACTATCAAAAAAATTGCACTAAATCAGTAAGTTTTGAGTGCACTCCAATTACTTTTGAATGACATCAAGTGCACCTTATAGTAGTTAAAAATTAAACCTCAATATACAGTGCACTTTCTATGTCATATGAGTGAACTTTCAAAAGCATTACAAGTGCACTGGCCTTAAAAGTTGAATTTCAAACTTCAGACGAGAGAGACATGAAGGTGTGCATGTAAAAAAATCTACAAGTTCTATATAAAAAAGTGCATTTTACAAAAACAATAGAGTGCACTACAAATAGGAAAGAAAGTGCACTCCACCTAGAAAAAAAGCAGTGCACTACCCAATGATCAAAGAGTATACTGTACATGAATTAGAGGGTTCACTTGTTGAAATGTGCACTCTTTAACAACTGTGAAGTACACATAGATAAGTAAACTTAGTGCATTCAGTATCAGATGACAGTGAAGTTCATTTATTTTACACTATTGTTTTTAGTTGAAATATTTTGATATTTTCCTTTTGTTTCCATTAAATATTGATAGATGCGTATTAGGATAGCTTAGCACATGTTTTGTTGTAAATTGAATCATTTGAAACCACATCTCCAAAGAAGTTGAACCTCTTTCTACTTATCGGTTCCGCCGAGAATAGAGAGCATAAATCATCATCACTGTCGGCTTCATAATCGAAATAAAACCCTCTGAAAATATCTTGTTTTTTCTTGAATTTGTCTATTGTTATTGGGCGTCAGCTCCTTCAACATAGGCTTGTAATCCCCTTTTAAAATTCCTAAAATCAAGTATTGTTGCGCCAACATTGTTGTAGCTCCCTGCAAACTCTTTGTATAACTTGTAGCTCTTTGATACACCCACATTTGCATGAGTACAATTCGTGATAAAATCTTCACAGTACGTGTCAGCATCAGTGAGGCGTAATTGAATCTTAGCTATGCATCCACATCTATTTATTATTCTTCTACGTTTGATTTTCTTATTCTTCCTATTCAATGTTATTCCTTTAAGTGTTGGTGTGCCTTGTGAGCTAGTAGTTGCACTGACTGACTCCTTATTTGAATTACTCATAGCACATGCCCTATTACAAACAATATATTTCACATTAACAACACCATCTCTCAACTTCCTCATTGTACTGTGTCGTACTCCAAACTCACATGTATCGGCGTATTTTGTGTAGAATGTAGATGCATCTTATATGATCTTAAAGATTTGTCCTATAAAAGGCACAAGTTCTGGTTCACAAGAAGGCTTGTAAAATCCTACTGTACTTGGAGATTCAATTGTTCTAGAGCTTTCACCAACTTCAGGAGAGACAAAATTTGTATCACAGTAATTCAAATGTCAGTTGTACAATATATCTTATCAAAAATGAAGTGCACTTTCTAAGATCCTTAAGGTACACCATGAGTTGAAATGGAAAAGTGCACTTTCTCCGCTAACAGGTAGTCCACTCTAAAAAAAGAAATGATAAATAGAGATGCATTAATTGTAAAGTAGTGCACTACTCAGTTGAATGATAGTGCACTTGTCAGCTAAAACTAGTGCACAGTGCAATACGCAAAAATGGAATGACAATACACTTCTCATAAAAAATTAGTGCATTACTAAGTTGAATGATAGTGCACTTATCAAATGAATGGTGGTCCACTTTTCATTAAAGAGAAGTGCAATACGCAAATGGAATGACAATACACTCCTCATTAAAAAGATTTGTGCACTACTCAGTTGAATGATAGTGCACTTATCAAATGATTGATAATGCACTTTTCCATTTCAACTCAGAAGTGCAATTTCAGAAAGTATAAGTGCACTACTCAATTGAATGATAGTGCACTTGTCAGCTGAAACTAGTGCACTTCTCATTGAAAAGAGAAGTGCAATACACAAAAATGAAATGACAATACCCTTCTCATTAAAGATTAGTGCATTACTCAGTTGAATGATAGTGCACTTATCAAATGAATGGTAGTGCACTTTTCATTGAGGAGAGGTGCAATACGCAAATAGAATGACAGTACACTCCTCATTAAAAAGATTAGTGCACTACTCAGTTGAATGATAGTGGACTTATAAAATGAATGATAGTGCACTTTTCATTAAAGAGAAGTGCAATACGCAATGGAATGACAGTACACTCCTCATTAAAAGATTAGTACACTTCTCCGTGCAATGATAGTGCATTTCTCATTGAAGAGTAGTACACTATCATGAAGATAAAACAATTAGACTCGAAAGTGACAAAAGCAGAATGCAAAAATCAAATTGCAGTTACACACGAAACAAAATGTACATTTGTCTCATTGATGAGGACATTTAAAATGAGTAATGTTGTATAAATCGAAGAATTCATTGAATTGTAAAACGTTGTTTCAAAACAAGTAAAAAAAATGAATTCATACTTGTGGATACCCTAGATTTCTCCGCAAAATGTCTTCTTCTACAAAAATATTTTGTTAAAAATGATGTTTATGAATACGCTTTTGTCTCTTGATATCAATTCGACTTTGTCGTATTTTCAAAAAAAAATTCGATGTATGAAGCACTTGGAGATAGAAACAACATTTAGCGCGCAACTGAAAATAATGTATTGAAGATGATGAATGAAACCACGCGCCTCGTGTTTGATTTTATTGATTATTTTCTCGGGTTTTAAATGGACTGTCTGATCAAAATGAATCTAAGAGCTATGATGAGTCCGCACATTCGCACAGTTGGGAGGGTCCTCACTGGAAACTTGTTCTTCTTATATAATATTTCCTAAACTTAAATATAGGGATAAAATTAAAAATTAATTTAAGATTATCAAAATTTCAGACTTCTTAAATAAGTTGGATCCTCAAATTTTAGCATAATAGTAGGTAATAGTTTTATTTTTGATAATTATAGGCATAATATCTTAATGACGCGCATCTGGAACTCCCTTAAATAGTTTTATGTGCATTTTCGAAAATGACGTGCATCATTAATGACGCGCATTCTTAAATAGTTTTATTTTCGAAAACTATTTCATCCACAAAAGGGAGTTCCATTCTTAAATAGTTTTATCCACAAGTGGAACTCCCTTTTGTGCAAATATTTATGTGCATTTGTGCAAGGTTTCAAAGTATTTGTGCAAATCTTTTTTTTGACAAAGTTTTTATATAGTTTTGGCAAGGCTTTTCAAATAAAGTGCAAGATTTCTTTGCATTTATGCAAACTTTCTAAGCATTTGTGCAAAGTTTTTCTCCAAAATTTCCTAGAGTTTTGTGCAACTTTTTTGTGCAAAGTTTTCAGAAAAATGCATATTTTCTTTATATTTGTGCAAAGTTTGCTTGCATTTGTACAAGAATTTTGTGTATTTTGTCACATCTTATGTACTCTTTGAATTTAATGTCTCACATCTATGAACTCTTTGAATTCAAATAAAGTGTTAACATATGATTCATCCGCATGACTCGAACAAATGGTTAATTAGTAACTAACAAATATATGGCTAATGTTTAATTTTAGAATGGGATTGAAAAGCAATCAATTGATTTTGTTGGAGATGAGGGGGCGGTGACAAAGAACGACAAAGTTGGAGTCGAAGTCGGGAAGCTAGGGCAGTGAAGGTGACGGTGGCGATCGAGACAAAGTCGGGAAGCTAAAGAATCAAAGAGGAAGGAAAGGGGAAAAAAAAAGAAATAATCTGGAGCATTGGATTGTTTTTAATCTAACGATTCATGTTCTTTCTTATTTTACACTATACTGTCCATTCTCACTTGATATGTTTCCTTATTTTAATTATATACACTATACAAAAATTTGTTATCTAGTTTGTCTATAAAGTAGGGATGGGCAAACGACCGTTAAACCGGACTGGAAATGACCGGACCAAACTAGGAGTATTACGATCTGGTCATTTCTGGTCCTTATAAATGAAAAATCCCGAGCCAAACTTGATTGGACTAGGATTATATTAAAAAATAAAACATAATTTGTACTTGGTGTAGACTACATCTAAGAAGATAGTCAATAATTAGTCTAATCAAACAAGAATATTGATAGCCTAATTTTTTTTTTACAAGTCATACAAAGGTCTCCTAGCCACTATGATTAACCTAAATCATCACGTCAACTGATTGATAGGCAACGTCTTATATAGCGTAGCAAGTGGTCGTTAACATCATTTACGAGTGATTTGGAATGTTTATGACGTGTATTACCGTGATCCGGACCAAGTAAAGCAAAGACGTTAAACACAAGGATTATGGACATTCGAGGAGAAGATTTCCAAGGGTACTAAGCCGGAGATGCGCACACAGGGACGTGACCGCGCATGGCCGCAGAAGCATAGGCGCGAACATGCCTTGGCGCGCGCGACCGCTTCACCGGACGCGGGAAAAAGTTGATATCTCAGTCTAGGCGACCGCGCCCATGTCGGGCCGAGAAGCCTTAAAAACCCTAGTTTCACTTGGAGCTTTATGTTGGCTTTGGACTACTTTTAGATGAAGCTTTGGGCTAGGTTAATTAGGTTTAGCTCCTTTTGCTAGGTTAATAAATAGAGGAGCTTTTGTCTCCATCTAAACACAATTACATTTTCATAGTTTGTTCATTTCATATTTACGTAGTTTTCGCAATGAGTCAGGAGTAGTCCCATATACTTTGTCTGATTGACGGAAGCCCGTGAGTTGAACTAATTAGCTACAAATGAACAAGGATTAGGGCAACTAGGGGATATATAGACATTAGGAAAGAACCAGAATAGAGAAGTCTAGGATCATTTAATCAACTTGTTAGGTGGATTGTGCAAAGTGTTTTTCCCATATTTGTCTTCAATAAATCATTTGTTAGTTAGTTTATACAATCCCCCCCCCCCCCCCCGCCTTGGTTACTTTTAGAGTTGATTGAACCTAATATCATAATAATTGATCTCCCTTGATTCCTTGTGGGATTCGACCCCTACTTACTGCTTTACTTAGGTAGAGTAGTTTGAAAGGAATTTACTTTGATGCGGCGTAACGACCATTTTGGCCGCTGTCAAATTTGGCGCCGTTTCTGAGGAATCAAATTTCTTTTCTTGTGGTATTAATTTAATTGACTCCGGTGCTGACTAGTGTTTGGTCATCACCCTCCCTAGTAACCATTCACTTGTTGATCCTATTCCAGAGATTGAGGGGATTGTCAGGAGGACTAGAAGAGACAGAACAACGGAGACGATGAACGATCGGGATAACCAGACCCCTGAGTAGGTGCAGACGAATCAACTATTGATGAATAAATTTTTAGAGGCCTATTCTCTGAACAACAATGGCGGAAACATGACACTGCGGGAGCACACCATCCCGAATCTGACGCAGTAGCCCCAGGCGGTGGTCCTACGACCACTAGCTCAAGGAGTCACCTTCGAACTCAAGTCCGGGGTGATTAACTTGTTTCCGACATTCCACGGTCTACCTGGAGAGGACCCCATCATGCAATTAAACCAGTTTCATGACATATGCATGACCATGAAGCTGGTCAATGTGTCGGAAGAACAAATAAAGATGAGGGCTTTCGGTTTCACGCTGAAGGGCACCACTAGAGCCTGGTACTATCACCTCCCGACAGGAACTATAAATAGCTGGGAGAAGCTACATCGGGAGTTCATGAACCGATACTTCCTTACGAAGAAGGATATTGTGCTAAATGGGGAGATCAAGCAAGTGGAGCAGCGAGACGAAGAGTCGTTGTATGACTGCCTAGAGAGGTTTAAGGGGCTATGTGCTAGCTTCCCCTTTCATGGCTACTACCACGTGGATTTGGTTATATTTCTCATCCATGGGTTATTATCTGCTGAGAGGAGGATAATATACGTGGCTTGCGGGGGAAACGTTATTGACGAGACCGCGGAGGACGCTATGGAGAAACTGCAGAATATGACTGAGAGTACAAGGAGTTCCAAGAGGACTTACACCAAGAGAACGGTGAACGCTGCAAATACTGAAGGAACGGGTCCGGCAAGTGAAATGGATGAAATAAAGAAGATGTTCGAAATCCTACTACTGAAAAACGGGCAGCAGACCGTGTGAGTCTGTGAGATATGCACGAGTTCAGCCCATCATTCAAACCAGTGTCCCGAGTTGCAGGACAACACAGTTGCAGATGTGAATGCAATAGGAGGATATGGATTTCTCTGACCTTGGGAGAACCAGCAGCAGCAGAACTACCAGCCGAGAGATAGAGAGTGACCCGAGCAACAAAGGTGGAGACCTTGTGACCCACAACAAAACTCTGAATACCCTACTTTGGTCATAATAAAGGAACTGAATGAGACACTCAATACCTTTGTTGAGCACCTCACTACACTCGCCACCAATGCCCAGACCACGGACGCAAGACTCAAGAATTTGGAAATCCAAATGGGGCAAGTAGCGCAAATGGTTTCAACCCTGGTTTAAAATCAATCGAACTCATTACCAGCGCAGAATGTGGTGAACCCAAAAAGAATTCGGCAAACTAGAATTTGGCGAACCAGAATCTTAAGAACGTCAACGCAATGACACTAAGGAGTGGGAGAAAATCGGAGGAGAGACCAGGCCAAGAAGTGATAAGTGCACGAAATTTGTTAGAGACGCATCTGCGCCAAGAGCCACGTGACCACGCCTATGATTTTGCAGACTCGGCACGACCGTGCCCCATTATGCGTGACCGCACACATGTTACTAAGAACCGGCGCGACCGCGCCTCTACCATGCGCAACCGCGCATTTATGGAGGAGGTTTCCGGAAACTCGGCGTGATTTTGCCCCCTTATGCACGACCGTGCATCTGTTACTGAGGACCGACACGTTCGCGCGTCTATTACTGAGGACCAGCACGACCGCACCCCCTAGTGCGCGACCGTGCGCCCCTCTCACTGTTGAATCTGAGACCCCTCCGAGGCTGAATGCTAGTGATACTGACCCGATAGAGGAGGAAGAGGAGCTTGATGACTCGAGAGGTGACTTTAAGCTTCGATAAAGCAATTACGTACGTCCAAACTTCCCTCCACCCTACTCGGAGAAACCCCCGACACCCTTCCCAGAAGCACTACGAGACACAAGAAGGCCGGTGGACGACAAGGAGCTATTTGAGATCTTTAGCAAGTGTCCAGCCAACATTCCCCTGTTGCAGCTGATAAGGAGCGTACCAAGATACGAAAGTTTCTTAAGGAACTTTGCACAGTCAAGCGGAACCGGAAGGCAAAAGGACCCAACAAGGTAACAACTGGAGAGAGAGTGTATGTCATCTACCAGAGACGCATGCCCACCAAATTTAGCGATCTAGGTATGGTGACTATCCCTTGTCGTATCGACACCACTGATTTTGATAGGGCCATGCTAGACTTAGGAGAAGTCATAAATGTTATCCCTCACTCCATTTGTATACAAGTAGGATTAGCCCCCCGAGTAAAGATTGATATATTAGTGCAATTATCCGATGGTCTATTGTGCGTCCTAAGGGAATTGTGGAGAATGTGCTAGTTAAGGTTGATAGGTTAGTATTCCTCACAAACTTTTATATACTTGATATAGAGAGTGGTAAGGAGTATGCACCTATACTTTTAGGAAGGCCGCTTATAAGGACAGCATGTACCAAGGTGGATCTAGGGAATTGGACCTTATCTTTGGAGTTCGATGGTGATGTAGTAAGTTTTGACATCTATGATACTGATGGAGAGTCTGGTGATGAGTTAGCTGGTGCTTTTGCTATAAAAGTAGTTGATCCCGAAAGGGATGTAGACAGGTTGGAGATGACTTTGGACGATGACCCCCTATGCTGATGTTAGAGGGAGACAACCCTCTTTATCTCCCCCTATTGTGCATGTACCTAGAGTGACGTCTTCATTACCTCCAGGACATTATATAGAGACGAAAAGAGGATAAGACAAGGGGTTCATCAAGAAGAAATGAATTAAGCAGTATTGGATCAGGAAAGATGAGCGGGCCCTCAAAAGGGTCGGCGCATGATGAGATAAGAGTAAGACGTCGGGCATACGACGTTACCCAAATACGCTGTCCGAGAGGCAACCCGTCCATGTGGTAATTTTCTTACTTCCACTTAGGTTATCTTTGTTCCTTATCTCACAAAGGACATTGTTTGGTTTAAGTGTGGGGGAGGGGATTTATTTCACCTATCGTAGTAGTAGTTTTGAAACTTTTCAGTTATTTTTGAATTTTTGGAGTCGACATTCATATTCCCCCCTCCCCCAGTTTGATGTTGTGTGAACTTCTATAAAGATGAGTGAATTTTGAATCTTTTTACTATTTTTAGATGTTAATATTTTAAGTTTATATGATGAGGATATGTCTGATCAAGTAGAGGACTTTGACTTGAGCATGTGGATTATGATTAGGACGCATTAGGACCGGTACTAAGATAGCATGTTCATCATCTCTTCTATAGTTTGTCATTATGTCATAATAAATTGTTCCCGTCCTTTTGCATCATAAAAGAAAAAGAGAGTAAAAAGGTAGTGAAATCCAAGTAAAATAAGTCGGAAGAGCATGCGATCTCCGGGGTATGAAAGATCATCTTGGGTTCGATCCTCCATGGATAAATAAGCAAAGAGTCTCATTATGTAGCCCGGACTGTAAAACAGACATGCTCGATACCTAAATACAAATTGACTCGGATCGTAAGACGGACATGCCCGATACCCAAAAAATGAAAATAAAATGCAAAATGTGTGAATAAGATGAAAAGGAGCAATAAAAATGCATGTGATCTGCCTCAAGTAGAGTTGTGGGTTGTTGTTTGCTTTCGATGGTGTTGGAACTCGTGCATAATTGTCATAAGTAGGAAACATGCTAGGACAAGAATTAGTCGCTTATTTGATCTTCCGTTATTCGTATCGGTATATTACTTGGACAGAGACATCTTTAGCATAGTTTGAGGATTCAAATTCGTGAATTTGCATAGAGTGAACATAGTTCAAAACTTGGGGAAATTGTGGTATTGGGTTCAATCAACTCAATTTAAGTTTGCATTACTTTTTGAGTTTTTTCAGGTAGAGTCGGAATCTACGCCCATTGCTTTTGATGATTGTAGGTACCTAGAGCTGGAGCATTTGATTCGACGACCACTACTGTCAAGTCTCCCGTACTCTCTAAGATCGTCGTGGAGTTAGCACCAGCTTACTCGAGGACGAGCAAGGTTCAAGTGTGGGGGTGTTTGATAGGCATCGTCTTATACAACATAGCAAGTGGTCGTTAGCATCAATTACGAGTGATCCTTACCAAGCAAAGCAAAGGCGTCAAACACAAGGATTACGAATATTCGAGGAAGATTGCCAAGGGTACTAAGCCGGAGCCGCACACACAGGTACGCGACAGCGCAGGGCCACAGAAGCTTAGGCGCAACCGTGCCTTGGTGCGCACGACCGTGCCACCGGACGCGGGCAAAAGTCGAGATCTCGGCCCTACGCGACCACGCCGACACATGCGCGGCTGCGCTCGTGTCGGGCAGAGAAGCCTCTGAAACCTTAGCTTCACTTTGAGCTTTATGTGGGCTTTGGGCTACTTTTAGATGAAGCTTTGGGCTAGGTTAGTTAGGTTTAGCTCCTTTCATTAGGTTAATAAATAGAGGATCTTTTGCCTCCATCTAAACACAATCACATTTCATAGTTTATTCATTTCATATTTACTAGTTTTTGCAATGAGCCAGGAGTAATCTCCTATACTATGTTCGATTGGAGGAAGCCAATGAGTTGACTAAATGTAAGAATTCGATCCTTTGATTCTAATAATATGTCCTAGATTGCTTTGTCCTCTTGCTTATATTTATCATTGATTGTGATTTGTTTATCTAGATTGATCACCTAGGTTTATAGATCTATTTCATATAGATAGGCATGACTTGTCCGAATTGGAGAGTCTTGTGCACTTAGTAGCAAATCATTTACCTGGACTAGTTGGACTTGCAGATGCGTGGAGGGTAATGATATGTTAATAGTCAAGTGGCGTTTCACATTCTTATCTATTCTTGATCTTAATGTTGTCTAGAGATTGACCTCTGATAGTTTCAGGGTTAGATTTAGAGGTAAGAGCTATTAGGACTAGTTGAATTAATTAGCTACAAAAGAACAAGGATTAGGGAAACTAGAGGATATATAGGCATTAGGAAAGAACCCGAATAGAGAAGTCTAAGATCATTTAATCAACTTGTAAGGTAGATACCAACTATGCAAAGTGTTTTTCCCATATTTGTCTTCAATAAATCATTTGTTAGTTAGTTTGCACATTTTCCCTCTTTGGTTACCTTTAGAGTTGATTGAACCTAATATCATAAGAATTGATCTCCTTTGATTCCCTGTGAGATTCGACCCCTACTTACCGCTTTACTTAGATAGAGTAGTTCGAAGGGAATTTACTTTGACTGCGGCGTAACGACCATTTTGGCCGTTGTTAATGATCTCGACAAAACTACAAATACCTTCTTCCAAGGTCAACATTGTCCTGAAATAGAGACGATCCTCTGTTATATCCTCGGTGACAAGCACATAAGCTCCTGGTATATCAGTTCTCTCCACCGCTAAAGTTTTACCTTCATGATTCCAATTATATATCCAATAGATGCCGGATTATCATTTTTGACCAGCCCATCAAAATTAATTGTAACACTATTTACTCCAAGTTACCTTTTGTTTATCTCTAAATCTAAAAAATTCTTGTTATCTTTCATTCAATTTCTGTTAAATTGAATATCTTTCTAGGAATTGAATTGACAAAAGAGGTGCAATTATATGATTAATCTTCTCATCTTTTGTAAAACACATTAGAACTGATTTTCCAGACCTTCTACCAACGAAAGCAAGCTATATCAAAGTTGACAGCTGGTTCTTCATAAGATTGTTGAATTTGTTGAAAACCCTATTAGAAAAGCTACATTAAAAAAGGCGTTCTGAAGTTTCATTTTGAGTTTCAAAAAGAGAGCATTGGTACAGAACCCTGTGAAAGTATCTATTAAGCCTTTCTTTGGTAGAGAGGATATTAGAACAAGACTTCCATAAGAAATTATTAATCTTATTATGAAGGTGTTTTTTCTAGAAGGGTAAATACATGTAGTCAAATTTATGTTTTCCCCCTGCATAACTCAAAAGTCGATCTTGTTGAGAAACTTCCAGAGACATTATCTTCCCAAATAAATTTATCATTAATATTAAAAATAATCTAGGAGTTTTAATTGGATTAATGTAATTAGCTAAATGAAGAGGAAGTGCATTTTTCAGGGCTTATCCAGAAGATTAATACCAAGTTAATCATATTATTTTTAGCTTTGTTTGGCTCATTGGTTAGCTCTTGATTTCATTTTCATTAATTTTTTGTGTTTTTCTTCTCTACAGAACTCTAAACAGCTTGACCATAAACTTCAAGATAACCAACAAAAACAATTTAATTAAGTTTTCTTTGTAATTGAAAATAAATGATTAATTTTAAAATTTTATTTTTTTATAATTGAGAAATAAACTCGGTCCCACCGGTCTTTGGACCGGACCGATTCATTTCGATCCCCGGTCCTTGGATTGAAAAATCTCGGTCCACATGCATAAGCTTATTATAAAGTGGATAAAAAGAGCCTTAAAAGTTTAATTTACAAACGAGAGAATCGGGAAGAGGAAATTGTCAATGGGGTTGGGGACCCGACATGGATGAGGACGATACAAATATTCTAAGTGGGGATGAGAATCAATATTCTAAGTGGGGATAGGGACAATAGTAGGAATGTAGACAATAATACTTACGTCATAGAACCCGCTCTCTTGTCATTCCTAGATGCAAAGAGGAACTCTAATAGTCTTCTGAAATATTGCCGTTGCTCGACCATTACTGCTCTATTAGTATTAAAAGTGTATAAAAGATTGTCGGATCCATAGAGATAAGCACCTAAAATTAAAACATAAAAAGAGAAAAAAAATATATCTCATTGGAAGAAACCTCCTGATAAGTGGTTTAAAGTCAACTTTGATGCTTCTTTTTCTCCTAATGGGGATTCCTATGCAGGAAGTGTAATTAGAAATAATACAGGTAAAGTTATCTTTATTAAGCACACTCAAATTAAGGCAAATAATCCCATGCAAGCAGAAGCTCTCGCGGAATTAGAGGCCATGAAACTAGCTAGACAAACTAACATTAGAAAAATTATTATAGAAGGAGACAATCTGTCAATTATAAATGCAATCAGGAAAGTGTGGCAGGTACCATGGAGCATTCAGACTATACTTAAGGATATCGAGCAAGAAAGTCAATTCTTCGAGGACATCAAATTTTTGCACTGCTTTAGAGAAAACAACAAGGTTGCTGACTTGATGGCGTCAAAGGAGGCCGAAAATATGAATTTTGATCCAAGTCATGTATATAGGTAACTTACATAACCTGATATTTATATCAGGAAAGGATGCGCGTTTCGCATCCTTTGCTCCTTAGTTTCCTTTTAAACTTTGTAAGCATTATCATGCATGATAATGCGGGGTTTCCTCCTGGCTAGGTGGAATCCTTTTGTTGAGCTATAATTAAAAAAAAATGCAATATGAGGAGCCTTATTTGTATTTCATCTGAACTTTTCAGATTTTTTTGTACTTTCAACTTCACTTACATACATGCTAATTTTATTTTTAATCCAAATGACATCCACATAAAAGTCAACAGTGTACACTCTCAATACAAATACTGAATTCACACCCACTTTTTTTCATGCACAAATATATCGAGGTTGTCAAATGAATTTAAAGTGCATGTTGTACGTAAGCTATTGTCTACGTGCATTACTTTGTAGTTTTCAAAGTGCATATTGTTTTGTGTTATTGTGCTATTCAAATAATGAAGATCTTGTTTGTTGTAATTTTCTAGAAACGGAAACGGAAAAAAATGAATTCAGATAACCTTCACGTTATTGTTCATTCGTCGAGTTAGTTTTGCAACTCGTAATTTAACACAAGATGGTCGTGTGACTCCTTTCGTCAAGGTTATTTGAAACCCCACCTACATATAGCGGAAACAAGTACCCTTGCTGAAAGGGAGTCATAAGACCATCTTGTAGTGAATTGCAAGTCACTAAACCAACTTGACGAGTGAACAATCACTTGAAAGTTGTGTTTCCTTTCCGTTTACGTTTCTAGAAAACTATAACAAACGGGACCTAAAAGTGCATGTCGTTGATTCCTCCATGAATGCATTTTATAGCTTAATGCATGTTGTTTATATCATTGTTACACTGTGCATGTCATTTGGTATAATTTCTCGGTAACAGAAACAAAAAGGAAACAAATCTAGACTAGTTTGACGTTGTTGTTCATCGAGATGGTTTCGGAACTCGTGACGCAATACAAGACGTTCGTGTCACTCCTTTCGTCAAGGGTATTTGAAACCCTACACTCGTATTGTGGAAACAAATACCCTTGCCGAAAGGAGTCATAAAACCATCTTTTAGTGAGTTGCAAGTCGCACAACCACCTCGACGAATAAAAAATAACGTGAAAGTTCTCTAGATTCGTTTCCTTTCCGTTTACGTTTCCGGAAAATTACAAAAACAAGGTCTAAAAGTGCATCTCTATTACTTATATGCAAGCACTTTTGTTAATTTTTTGTACATGTTAGTTGTTTGTGTTATTGTGCATGTCAAATGAGTTTGAACTTCGATGACATGCATATAGCCAACAACAATGATAAAAGCTCACAATATTGCCTCTCTAGAGAGAAGGTCTCTCCCTTCTCTCTTCCCTTTCTAGTCCCTTCTACTGAGGCTGTTCGGTGGAACTAGCCTCGCCCTCCGCCGCCCTCGGTGCTCTTCTGGAGGCATGTACAACTCCTTTGCCTCCCTTCCTCCTCATATTTCAATGTTTAATCATCAATTTCAGGTATCTGCTCAATCGCTTCAATTTTTCCTTCAATAATAAATCCCTAATTTTCTCCTATAATGGTTTCGCGAGAAACCCTTCCGAAATCCAATTTATGGGAGTCAAATCCCCTTCCAAATCTTCAATCCTTGTGTTTATATTCACCCAAAATCCGATGTTCAATAATCATCAATTATATTGTTCGTATACTTCAATTAATACAATCATCGTCAAATTATCTGGAAATTATTTGCAGGTGATCTCTTCCATTTCTCCAGAAATTGTCATGGGTTTGTTACCCTAACACAATTCAATTGAATTTCTGTAATTTTTGCTCTTGGGTTTACTCTTCTAATTTCATATGCTATTTGAAATTCCTATACAGAATCTCCATTTTTTAATTGCAAAACCGTTTACATATCTAACTGTTGGGTATAATTTTGTTCTTGGATTCAATTTTAGGAAGTTTAGAAATGATGTTTTGACCCTTCTTGCTCAAATTTGGAAAAATAATAAGATGGACAATTTTGAGCTGAGAAGAAGTGAGTGCACTATCCACAGATGCACAACATCAATCAATACCATTTCTAATACATCATCGAAAAAAGGTACTTAGTTTCCTACTTCATGTTCATATTCCTCAATAAGTTTCAAGTTTATGCAAAAAATCTCAATCAAGTATATACATACTATCATTCCTACCTTACTAAATCCTTTTCTCTGTTGATTATTAGTTATCGATGGTGTAGTAAGATGTGTAAGTTTCATATTACGCTTCGTGGTTTGATTTTTGCAATCATCCTTCCTAATTTTGCCAATCTCTTTGATAATCATATTCATGATTTTTCCTACCCTGATCACACTGTCAAGAAAAACCGTAAAATAAATTCGGAGGTCAACATCAATTTCAGGCTGGTGGTTGGGTTTTATATTTGTTTCTTCTGTCTTGCAAAGTTGAGTACATTTAATTTGCTCTCATGTAACTTTGATACTGTAATTTCTTTCCCTGATCTTGTTTGGGCACTCGGGTGTTGGGTTTGGTTGTGTTCCTGTTGTGGAATTGGAGTTTGTTCCGGTCGACGGCTAATCTTTTCCGCTTCCGACCTTGGAGACCTCGTCGCCGGCCTTTGCTCTGGTCATCCTGGGTTTCAACATTTACACCTGCAAGATTTAGTCTTCCGGAGTGTTGCTGCGGTCCAACGCATGTGTTACATCTTCTGCCTCTTCTTCTCAAGAGGTCACGGGCCCGCCATTTGCAGTATCAAATCAGGATACGTATTTTCCATTCTTATCTATTTTTTCAAAGATATTTCTATTGGACCATATCTGAATGGAACTTTTCGATTTGGGCCTTTAATTCAAGACTTCGGTATGTAAATTGGGCTCCATCGAGAAACCCCATGCATTTTCTACCTAATTATTAGAAGTACAAAGTCCCTGAATCATAAAAATTATATATGCTCAAGTTATCATTATGATTTGCATGAATTCTATAGATTCTATGATACAGATTATCTCAAAAATCATTATGAATCATTCATGAATCCCTTTCTCTATATAATTGATACCTTCTTGTATCTTTCAGGATGTGTCATGCGACACCTTTTGGGTAACAATTATTACATAGTTACTTAATAAATATCGCATATTAGAATTATTGGGGCACGAGAAGACCCGACTTTTGGACAGAAATTTATTTTATTAAAAGATCTAATTTACTTGATATTCTTTGTTTAGCCGAAACAAAGTATAATAATGTCCATAATAATAACTTTCTGCATAAATTGGAAATAAAAAATATATATATATGTCCTGCAAATTAAACTAAAGGTGGTCTTTGGATCATCCTTTCTAATTCTATCAATAGCAAATTCTTTTCAGTATGTTATAATAAAACAATACTATCATTGTTAATTTCTAAAATAACCATTTAGAATTTCTAATTTTCTTTATATATGCTCCTTCTAATGAAATTTCTAAGGATGAGTTTTGGAATAGACTTTATCATACGATAATAAAAATGAACCTTCCCTTCCTCTTAATGGGAGACTTTAACGAAATTTATACATTTCAGACAGATGGGGAGGATATTCTCCTAATTCACAAAGATTTCATAGAATTCAAGACCTTACTAATCAATTTGGATTAATTACATTACAATCCCCTCTAAAGGATTTCCGTATACACGGAGAAAATCCTTTAATTTTTCTAATACCATTTTAGAAAAATTAGATAGGTGTATGGCGCAACCTATCATTAATACCTGGTATAAATCTATTGAAATTACTCTCCTACCTTTTACTTCCTCTGATCACTACTGCATTATTCTTAAATTGGAAAATATCAATCATTACAAAAAATACCATTTAAATTTGAAAATGCATGGATTGATCACCCTCAATATATAAATCTAATTAAAAATGTTGCATGGTCATTGAATCAAGAGGGTTCTTATATGTTTAACCTTTATATGAAACAACATCGTTTAAAGTAACTATCTAAATCATGAAAAAAATAATTTAATAACAACAACCATAATAAATTAATCCAAACTACTACAAACCTTAACAATGCACAACTTGATCTCCTAAACGATCCTAACAATCCCTATTTAATTATGAAATTCCATAATATAACTAATCAATACAATGCTCTTTTATCATTTCAACAGAAATATTGGATTCAAAGAGCAAAAGTTTAAAACAATTACCATATGGATAAAAATACCAAATATTTTCAAAATATAGCAAAACAAAGATTGTTTAAACAAAATATCACTAGCTTCACTCTATTGATGGGATCCAATACTCAGAGCAAAAAGATATTCAAGAAGCAATTACAAAAAAATTGAAAACAAGATTTAATCCACATCATATTATTCCGATCAACAATTAAGACTTTGAAATAACCCCTTCTATAATTTTGAATGATGATAACTCAATCCTAACAAAAAATCCTACAAAAGTAGAAATTAAAAATATTGTTAAAAATTTACAGAAAAATAAAACTTGTGGTCCTGATGGATTCCCAACTGAATTTTACCAAGCTTATTGGTCTATCGTTGGAAACTCTATTATTAAATCCGTTCAAGCTTTCTTTCATAGCGGAAATCTATTAAACGAATCTACGCACTTATTTATCTACCTAATCCCTAAAACAAATGAACCTCAATCAATTAACTATTACCGTCCAATTAGTCTTTGTAATACCATCTACAAGATTATTACAAAACTAATGGCAAATAGACTGCAACCTTTTCTTACAAAAATATAAATCCACTTCAAGAAGCTTTTCTTGAAGAAAGATTAATTCAGGATAACATTTTGATAGCCCATGAAATATTTGATTCTTTTCATAAAAAGAATAAAGGAAACAATGATTGGATGGTTACAAAAATCGATATGGAAAAAAGCGTATGATAAAATTCAATGGTCGTTTATTGAAAAAATGATGCATTCTTTTGAATTCTCAGAAAAATGGATTGCATTAATTATGAAATGTATATCTTTTCATCTTTTTAAGTTTTAGTTAATAATGAACCTGGATCTATATTCAAACCAAAATGCAGTATTCGACAAGGTGATCCAATTGCTCCATTTACATTTATCATAGCTATGAAATATTTAGCTAGATATCTAACAAAAGAATCCCAAAAACGTACTCATACAGTTGATATTAAAATTTGCAACCAAGCAATGTGTATCCCTTTCCTTAGTTTTGCAGATGACACTATAATTTTTACTAATACAAATGTTACTAACGCTAGATTCGTAAAACAAACTTTAGATCACTTGTCTGATATATCATGTTTAAAAATTAATTATGAAAAAAGCTCGATTAGATTTTCTAAAAATATCCAATATGCTAATAGAAATAACATTGCATCAGAACTACAAATTCGAATGGGAAAGCAAATGCTTTGAATATGTAAAAAATCAATTATCCAATTGGAAAGCAAATACTCTTTCCCAAGTTGGACGAACTGTTCTCATTCAATCTAATTTACTGTCTCAAACAAATTATTTAATGCAAAACTTCTATCTTCCAACAGGTATCCATAATAAAATAGATGATATTAACAAAAAAATCTTCTAGAACAAATATAGTTCAGATTCTAGATCCCTTATTTCTTGGGATAACATTTGTCAACCAAAAATAAATGGTAGAATATGAATACATAAGGATGAGGATATTGATATTTCTCTACAGATGAAATTTCTTTGGAAAATTATTATTGATGATAATAATATTTGGGTTAGGATAATTACCGAAAAATACCTCAAAAACAAACATATTCTTAACTACAATAAAATATCTAAACATTCATGGCAATTTGGGCGTCTTCTTCACTTAAGGGAAAAAATTTAAGACGGTCTATTTTGGATTATAGGAAATGATAAAAGTATAGATTTCTGGAATGACAACTAGATTGAAAACATAAATATTAAAAAATACTATGATCCACTATTACATAATAATAACACAAAAGTCTCAGAATTTATTAATACCACTAAAAATTGGGATCCAATTAAATTAGCTTCTCTCCTTCCTATTAGTATCGTTAATCAAATTATTAAGATTTATATTCCTTCAACTGGTATTGAAGATAAACTAATTTGGAGATTATCTAGCTCCGGAGATTTCAGTACAAAGAGTGCTATTGATTTAACTAATAACTAGTTTAAGCCCCGTGCCCTGCACGGGTATTGAAAATTCATAATAAAATTTGAGAGTAATAGTAATATATAAATGTAACATATATAACTTAATAAATAATAAAAAGTCAAAGGAAAGAGTTCCATTAAAAACATAGTCTATTACAAATTGTTAAACATCTTCTTATATACTATATTAATTGTTCCACTCTCTATTGTTTGATGGTAGTTATTGTGAGAATGTAGAGATGAAAGCTATAAATTAGAATAATTGAATGGAATATATAACACATACTAAAACCACTTGATAATTAAGAAATTAAAAAATTGGATAAATTTAGCCAAATCTTTTAATAACTGATTGTTTGTTATGTTCTATATAAAAGATTATATTTAAAAAATCTGTTGAAGGCTCTTTCAAGATTGACCAAATTTCTTAAAAAATAAATTATACAAAAAGTAAATGGTTTAAGGGATTTGTATTTAATCTTTACATAAAAAATATGAATAAATAACAATAGTAAAATGATCTTCTAATTGAAACTCTTTTTAGCCAAATCTTTGAAGATTTATTTTTAATCTTTGTATTAAATAATATGATTAATTAGTTGCATTTACATATCTAGAAATCTTACTTTCCAAGCTTTAATTTTCAGTTGTATAATTAAATAGATAAATTAAAAAACAGAAGTAGAGAGAGAATAGTAGAGCGAATAAAAAAATAACATGTAGGATTTGGTAGGCCAGAATGGACGTGGAAGCTGCAAAAGGGGAACTTTACTATATAAGTGATTGCATTTTTTTTAATTTTAGTGAAAATCAATATTTAAATAGTAATTAATTTGAAAACTAAAAAATAATGTATGTTTCTAAAAGAGATTGATTAATAGTCTAATTATTAAGTAAGTTTTAGAAGATTATTTAAATTTAATATTTAATTAGATTAAATATGACAAAAAAATAATCATGAAATAAATATTGCATTATTTTATTGTTAGAAAAAAATAATTTAATATAATTACTTTATTCGGTGAAATTTTTGTTTGTAGAACATACATCGAAATAATGGATTTAATTAAATATAACATAAAAAATAAATTAAAAAATACGTAATGTATTTTTTTATTTTTAGTAAAATATATATTTAATATAGTATATGATTAAAAAATATATTGATTAATGTTCTAGTTATTAAGTAAGTTTTTGAAGAATAATTTAAATTTAATAATTGATGAGATTAAACTTTAAATACCTTATCATTCGTTCCTAAAAATGTGGTAGTTAATTAAAAAATTAATAATTTGAAAGAAAAAAAATAGAACCAATAGAAAGAGGAGAGGTAATAGTAGAACCAATGAGAAAATTACACCTAATAAAATGTTTGCTAGAATTAAGTAGAGAGATTAAAGGGACTAACTTTAATATATAAGTGATTGTATTTTTTTTTTATTTTAGTGAAAATATATATTTAATATAGTAATTGATTTGAAAACTAAAAAATTAATCTATGTTTATAAAAGAGATTGATTAATAGTCTAATTATTAAGTAAGTTTTAGAAGAATTATTTAAATTTAATATTTAATTAGATTAAATATGACATATATAAATCATAAAACAAATATAGCATTGTTTTATCTTTAGGAAAAATAATTAATATTATTACTTTAATTGGTGAAATTTTTGTTTGTAAAACATACATCAAAATAATGGGCTTAATTTAATATAACATAAAATAATAAGTAAATAAATACATAATGTATTGTTTCATCTTTTTTTAAATCTATATTTAATAAAGTATATGTTTAGAAATTATATTGATTAATATTCTAGTTATTAAGTAAGTTTAGAAGAATAATTTAAATTTCATAATTAATTAGATTAAATTTTAAATACCTTATCAATTGTACCTAAAAATATGGTAGTTGATTAAAAAATCAATAATTTGAAAAAAAAAATAGAACCAATAGGAAGAGAAGAGGTAATAGTAGAACCAATGAGAAAAATAACCTAATAAAATGTTGGCTAGAATTAAGTAGAGAGCTTAAAGGGGCTAGCTTTAATATATAGGCGATGTTGACTAGAATTAAGGAGAGAGGTTAAAAGGGCTAGCTTTAAAATATAGGTGATTTTATTTTTTTAATTTTAGTGAAAATCGATATTTAATGTAGTAATTGATTTGAAAACTAAAAAATAATCTATGTTTCTAAAAGTGATTGATTAATAGTCTAATTATTAAGTAAGTTTAGAAAAATTATTTGAATTTAATATTTAATTAGATTAAATATGACATATAAAATAAATCAAAAATAAATTTAGCATTGTTTTATCTTTAGGAAAAATAATTAAATATAATTAATTTATTTGGTGAAATTTTTGTTTGTAAAACATACAACAAAATAACGGACTTAATTTAATATAACATAAAAAATAAGTAAATAAATACATAATGTATTGTTTTATTTTTTATAAAATCTATATTTAATATAGTATATGATTTGAAAACATATTGATTAATACTCTAGTTATTAATTAAGTTTTAGAAGAATATTTAAATTTAATAATTACCTTTTCAATTGTTCCTAAAAATATGGTAGTTAATTAAAAAATTAATAATTTGAAGAAAAAAAATAGAACCAATAGGAATTCAAGGCGATTATCAAATTAATCATTTGATAATCGATGAAATTATAGTAATTCATTCAAGGCGATTTCAAGGCGATTTCCGGCCGGCCCTAGGCGATTCCCGGCGAATGGTGCCCTAGGCTTTTCCGGCGAATGGCTGCTCCGATGGGCTTCCACAGCCGCATCCTGCCTAGGCGATGCCCTGTCGTCCTTCTTGTTCTACGCCCCTCGTCCCTCATCCTCTCCGATTGTGTCGCTTGAAATTATTCGTAGGTTTCCGGCGGTGATGGTGAGGTTTCAATAAGCTTCTGTTCTATTCTGCGTTTTTTCTCTGTTCGCCGGTCGCTGGGTTTCGTTTGGTGAGGTTTTCGTAAGTTTCTGGTCTGCTTTGTGTCTCTGTTCGCCGGTCGTTGGATCTTGCTCGGTGTGCTTTTCGTAAGTGTGGTCCGTTTTTGTTTCTCCGGTGGTGAAGGTTGGTGGTGAGGTTTTTGTACTGTTCTCCTGTGCAGCAATTTGTTTGCTTTTTGTCTCTGTTTCTGTGTGGGGCCTTGTGCAGCAAGTAGTTTGCCTACTTTTACAGCTGGCCAATTTTAGTAGTCTGCCTACTTTTATAGCTGTCCAATTTCACAGCCAATTTTGCAGCATGTTGGAGTGTGTTGGATGGGGTGTCCCTTTTTCTAGTTTATTTTAATTGGTTTCGTACGGTTTGTTGAGATGTATTTTAACTGCCCCTTTCGCGCGCTTGATCATTGCCGGAACGGTGGAGGTAGAGGTTTGAAAGCCAGCTCTCTTGTTCAGCATTTCAAGATTGCTCATTTTCGAGATGCGGCGGCTATTGAGAGGTATAATGCACTTATAGCCAGTGATGGTGATATTTATTCGGATTTGGAGTCCACCTTGCGGAGTCTTAATATTTGGATGTGTGGCACTTGTTATGCACTCATGCATTTTCTAGAAGTTGCAGACATGGTGACAGTTTTTATGTTTCCGGACCTATGTGTAGAGGTCTTTCCGATGGTCCCATGTTCTACATTCAGGGGATCCAGTGTCCTCCTTCGCTCGGTACTGGCATTAGTGATGGCATTGCTGATTCGTTAACCACTGATGTCGCATCTTCTACCTTTTCGGTTAACCTTGATTTGTTGAATGAAATTTTTGCGGCCCAGTGTCGTACAGTGAAAAGCATTCCCAGGGCTAACCGGCTTGGTTTTTCGCGGTGTCTTAAAGCCGCCCTAGACAAGGTTATTGCTTCCCCTCGTGATCTTTCCTCTTGGATCTTGTTGTTACTCCTTCCTTTGTGCACCCTTAGGGTTATTCGGTCTCGTCCCGGTCTCAGGAGTGGGAGGAGGGGGTGCTGTCAGGTTGAAGGGATTACTCGTGCTCTCAAGGTGTGGAGAGAGCCTGGTGGGCCAGAGATTTTGATCAAAGAGGTGCTTAAGGTCGAGGTTGAGGGGTTTGATAGTGGTGAGCAGAGGGGGACTAGTCTGGAGGAGTTGAATAGGAGCCAGTGTTTGAGGAAAGTGGGTGATGGGCATTTCACCGCTGCTATTCGGGTTTTGACTTCCTCTAGGGTTGCATCCAGTAGCTTAGAGACTCTGAGGGAGTTAGAGGAGAAGCACCCACAGGCTCCGGCCCCTCTCCTATCTCCCGCTGGTGGTGTTTGCGAGGCGATTTATGTCACTAAGGAGGTTGTGTTAGGTAAGATCAAGAGCTTTCCTAAGGGTACATCGTGTGGTCGAGATGGGTTTCGGGCCCAACACCTTGTTGATGCTTTGGGGAAAGCGGCTGTTGCTGTTGCAGATGATCTAGCCACCTCGGTCACAGCGGTGGTTAACTTGTTTCTTGCTGGTATGTGCCCCTCTTCATTGGGAGAGTTTTTTGCTAGCGCTCCTCTTACGTCTCTGGTTAAGCCTGGTGGCGGTATTCGACCTATTGTTGTTGGTACGGTCTGGAGGAGACTTGTCTCTAAGGTTGCAGCTAGTGTGGTTGGGAATGAGGTTGGGATTTATTTGGGGGACTTTCAGTTTGGAGTGGGAGTTGCCAACGGAGGTGAGGCTATCCTTCATGCTGTCAACAGGTTGGTTGAGGTGAAAGGGGGAGATGATAGTATGTCTATGCTTCTGGTTGACTTCAAGAATGCTTTTAACTTGTTAGATCGTGGTGCCAGGCTTCTTGAGGTTCGCAACCGTTTTCCATCTTTATCCCCTTGGGTTGAATTCTGTTATGCACACCCGGCCAGGTTATATTATGGGGATTCTGTTTTATGGTCGTGTCAAGGTGTTCAACAAGGGGATCCTTTAGGTCCGTTGCTTTTTGCGCTCACCTTGCATCCTCTCGTTCATCTGATCAATGAGAGGTGCAAACTAGATCTTATGGCTTGGTATCTGGATGATGGCACTCTTATTGGTGATTCAGGTGTGGTTTCTGATGCACTTCAGTTGATTATCAGGGAGGGGCCTTCTTTAGGCTTGCATCTCAATGTCGTCAAAACCGAGCTTTTTTGGCCCAACCCTGATCCGAAGAGTCTCGATCCTTCTCTTTTTCCTCTTGACTTGGCTCGTCCGGTGGATGGGGTCAAGCTTCTGGGGGGCCTGTTAGTCTGGATGTCGGCTTCTGTAGTCGCTTGATTGAGGATAGGGTCTCCAAAGCGGTAAGGTTGATGGAAGCTGTGGCTAAGCTCGATGACCCACAATCGAGCCTCCTTCTTCTCCGTAGTTGTGTTGGAGTTGGAAGGTTGTATTTCTCCCTCCGGACATGTCCACCGCTTTTGCTTGGTTCCGCTCATCGTACCTTTGATCTTGGTTTGAGGAAGGCGCTTCAGGATATCATTGTAGCAGGTGCTGGAGGTTTTGGTGATTGACAATGGAGATGTGCTACCTTGCCTTTTAGGTTGGGTGGGTTTAGGGTCTATACTGCTCATGACTCGGCCCATTATGCATTTGTCGCCTCACGTCTTCAGTCTCTTGACCTCCAGAACCGCTTACTTCGCCCCAGTGGTATTAGTGCTCCTGGACTAGCGTATGAGCTTGCCTTGAGCAGCTTTAGGGATGTGTGTGATTTTGACCCCCTTGTTCTTTGCCGTGATGTATCAGCCCCCCCTCTTATGAAACAATTGGCTATAGAGTACTTCGATATGGTAGAGAAGAAGTTGGTGTCTTGCTTCAACCCTACTGCGCGTGAGAAAGCTGTCCTCATCAGCAACCGGTCGGCCCATTCCTTGGACTTTCTACACACTATTTCCATCTCCGGTCTTGGCCTTACAATGCACCCACGACAATTCAGGTGTGTTCTTCAGTATCGTCTTGCGATCCCTATTTTTTCGGACGGTTCTACATGTCCTAGCTGCTCCTCTTGTGTCTTGGATCGTTTTGGTGACCACGCGGTACACTGTGGCAATGATGTTGGGCTCAAGTTTCGGCACAACTTGGTCCGTGATGTTTTAGGGGATATTTGCTCTCAAGCGGGTGTCTTCGTGCAGAAAGAAGTGTTTATGGGGTTCTTATCGGAGGAGGGAAGGGATCTTCGTCCTGCTGATTTACTGGTCCATTGTTGGGACAATGGGAAAGACGTCTGTTTGGATGTTACTGGCGTTTCCCCCTTCACGGGTGTAGGAGTTCCTGCTTTTGTGCCTGGGGCTGCCGTCGCTTCGGCTGTCGCTAAGAAAAAGAAGAAGTATGAGGTTAAGTGCGTGGAGAATGGATATCGGTTCATTGCCTTTGCCTTTTCTACCTTTGGTGAACTAGGAAGTGATGCTATTGATTTTGTCACTAGGGTTACTCGTGTTGCTCAAAGCAACACTCCTAGTCCCAATGTGCGCTCTTTTATTTTCCATAGGTTGGGTTTTGTTGTGAATAAGGGTGTAGGGGCGCAACTAGTGGCTAGACTCCCAACCAACTTTATGTAATTCTACATTATGAGAGATTTCTCTTTTGTTTATAAAATGATGCTTATAGGAAGAGGAGAGATAATAGTAGAACCAATGAGATAATTACACCTAATAAAATAGTGGCTAGATTTAAGGAGAGATCTTAAAAGGGGGGGGGGGGCTTTAATATATAGGTGATTGTATTTTTTTAAATTTTAGTGAAAATATATATTTAATATAGTAATTGATTTGAAAAGTAAAAAATTAATCTATGTTTATAAAAGAGATTGATTAATAGTCTAATTATTAGTAAGTTTTAGAAGAATTATTTGAATTTAATATTTAATTAGATTAAATTTGACATATAAAAATCATAAAATAAATATAGCATTGTTTTATCTTTAGGAAAAATAATTAATATTATTACTTTAATTGGTGAAATTTTTGTTTGTAAAACATAAATCAAAATAATGGGCTTCATTTAATATAACATAGAATAATAAGTAAATAAATACATAATGTATTGTTTCATTTTTTTCAAATCTGTATTTAATAAAGTATATGTTTAGAAATTATATTGATTAATATTCTAGTTATTAAGTAAGTTTATAAGAATAATTTAAATTTAATAATTAATTAGATTAAATTTTAAATATCTTATCAATTGTACCTAAAAATATGGTAGTTGATTAAAAAAATCAATAATTTGAAGAAAAAAAATAGAACCAATAAAAAGAGGAGAGGTAATAGTAGAATCAATGAGAAAAATAACCTAATAAATTGTTGGTTAGAATTAAGTAGAGAGCTTAAAGGGGTTAGCTTTAATATATAGGTGATGTTGGCTACAATTAAGGAGAGAGTTTAAAAGGGGCTAACTTTAAAATATAGGTATTTTTTTAATTTTAGTGAAAATCTATATTTAATGTAGTAGTTGATTTGAAAATTAAAAAATAATCTATGTTTCTAAAAGCGATTGATTAATAGTCTAATTATTAAGTAAGTTTTAGAAGAATTATTTGAATTTAATATTTAATTAGATTAAATATGACATATAACATAAATCAAAAAATAAATTTAGCATTGTTTTATCTTTAGGAAAAATAATTAAACATAATTACTTTATTTGGTGAAATTTTTGTTTGTAAAACATACATCAAAATAACGGACTTAATTTAATATAACATAAAAAAATAAGTAAATAAATACATAATATATTGTTTTATTTTTTGTAAAATCTATATTTAATATAGTATATGATTTGAAAACATATTGATTAATACTCTAGTTATTAATTAAATTTTAGAAGAATAATTTAAATTTAATAATTACCTTTTCAATTGTTCCTAAAAATAAGGTAGTTAATTAAAAAATTAATAATTTGGAAAAAAAAATAGAACCAATAGGAAGAGGAGAGATAATAGTAGAACCAATGAGAAAATTACACCTAATAAAATGTTGGCTAGATTTAAGAAGAGATCTTAAAGGTGGGGGGGGGGGGGGGGGCTTTAATATATAGGTGATTGTATTTTTTTTAATTTTAGTAAAAATTTATATTTAATATAGTAATTGATTTGAAAACTAAAAAATTAATCTATGTTATAAAAGAGATTGATTAATAGTCTAATTATTAAGTAAGTTTTAGAAGAATTATTTGAATTTAATATTTAATTAGATTAAATTTGAAATATAAAATAAATCAAAAAATAAATTTAGCATTGTTTTATCTTTAGGAAAAATAATAAAATATAATTACTTTATTTGGTGAAATCTTTGTTTGTAAACCAAACATCAAAGTAATGGACTTAATTTAATATAACATAAAAAATAAGTAAATAAATACATAATGTATTGTTTTTTTTTTGTAAAATCTATATCTAATATAGTATATGATTTGAAAACATATTGATTAATACTCTAGTTATTAATTAAGTTTTAGAAGAATAATTTGAATTTAATAATTACCTTTTCAATTGTTCCTAAAAATATGGTAGTTAATTAAAAAATTAATAATTTGAAGAAAAAAAATAGAACCAATAGGAAGAGGAGAGATAATAGTAGAATCAATGAGAAAATTACACCTAATAAAATGTTGGCTAGATTTAAGGACAGAGCTTAAAAGGGGGGAGCTTTAGGGTCCGTTCGGTATCATGACTTATATGTCTTATGTGTCTTATTTCAGAATATAAGTCATAGGGTCTTAAATTGTCATAAAAATTGTTCGGTATACCCGTGTCTTATGTGGACTTAAAGGGTCTTATTTAAGTCTTAAATAAGTCCAAATAAGCCCAGAAAAATAAGCTTCATATTATAGCTTATGTGACTTATAAGCCTTTTCACTCATTTGTCTTATGTTACAATTTGGAGTATTGCCATTCAAATCATTTTTTTCATTGAATATCATTCGTTCTTTTCATTCTCACTTTAGACCTGGCAAAACTC
>NW_027365967.1:0-86062 GCF_046119375.1 Phyllobates terribilis
GAGATATTACTGTTTGTGCATTTACAATATTCATTGATTTTTGCCATTGAAAAACATCATGTTATTCATATACCAGAAATGTTTGAAGCTACTGACTGAATGAAAGGAGCTGGCATCTCACTCTCTTTGAATCTTCTTTATCATGCTAGGATTAGCAGGAAAAAGCAAAAAATTTCAGAATTGCACCTTGCAATGTGGAGATATTACTGTTTGTGCATTTACAATATTCATTGATTTTTGCCATTGAAAAACGTCCAGAAATGTTTGAAGCTACTGACTGAATGAAAGGAGCTGGCATCTCACTCTCTTTGAATCTTCTTTATCATGCTAGGATTAGCAGTAAAAAGCAAAAAATTTCAGAATTGCACCTTGCAATGTGGAGATATTACTGTTTGTGCATTTACAATATTCATTGATTTTTGCCATTGAAAAACGTCCAGAAATGTTTGAAGCTACTGACTGAATGAAAGGAGCTGGCATCTCACTCTCTTTGAATCTTCTTTATCATGCTAGGATTAGCAGGAAAAAGCAAAAAATTTCAGAATTGCACCTTGCAATATGGAGATATTACTGTTTGTGCATTTACAATATTCATTGATTTTTGCCATTGAAAAACATCATGTTATTCATATACCAGAAATGTTTGAAGCTACTGACTGAATGAAAGGAGCTGGCATCTCACTCTCTTTGAATCTTCTTTATCATGCTAGGATTAGCAGGGAAAAGCAAAAAATTTCAGAATTGCACCTTGCAATGTGGAGATATTACTGTTTGTGCATTTACAATATTCATTGATTTTTGCCATTGAAAAACGTCCAGAAATGTTTGAAGCTACTGACTGAATGAAAGGAGCTGGCATCTCACTCTCTTTGAATCTTCTTTATCATGCTAGGATTAGCAGGAAAAAGCAAAAAAATTCAGAATTGCACCTTGCAATGTGGAGATATTACTGTTTGTGCATTTACAATATTCATTGATTTTTGCCATTGAAAAACATCATGTTATTCATATACCAGAAATGTTTGAAGCTACTGACTGAATGAAAGGAGCTGGCATCTCACTCTCTTTGAATCTTCTTTATCATGCTAGGATTAGCAGGGAAAAGCAAAAAATTTCAGAATTGCACCTTGCAAAGTGGAGATATTACTGTTTGTGCATTTACAATATTCATTGATTTTTGCCATTGAAAAACGTCCAGAAATGTTTGAAGCTACTGACTGAATGAAAGGAGCTGGCATCTCACTCTCTTTGAATCTTCTTTATCATGCTAGGATTAGCAGTAAAAAGCAAAAAATTTCAGAATTGCACCTTGCAATGTGGAGATATTACTGTTTGTGCATTTACAATATTCATTGATTTTTGCCATTGAAAAACGTCCAGAAATGTTTGAAGCTACTGACTGAATGAAAGGAGCTGGCATCTCACTCTCTTTGAATCTTCTTTATCATGCTAGGATTAGCAGGAAAAAGCAAAAAATTTCAGAATTGCACCTTGCAATATGGAGATATTACTGTTTGTGCATTTACAATATTCATTGATTTTTGCCATTGAAAAACATCATGTTATTCATATACCAGAAATGTTTGAAGCTACTGACTGAATGAAAGGAGCTGGCATCTCACTCTCTTTGAATCTTCTTTATCATGCTAGGATTAGCAGGGAAAAGCAAAAAATTTCAGAATTGCACCTTGCAATGTGGAGATATTACTGTTTGTGCATTTACAATATTCATTGATTTTTGCCATTGAAAAACGTCCAGAAATGTTTGAAGCTACTGACTGAATGAAAGGAGCTGGCATCTCACTCTCTTTGAATCTTCTTTATCATGCTAGGATTAGCAGGAAAAAGCAAAAAATTTCAGAATTGCACCTTGCAATGTGGAGATATTACTGTTTGTGCATTTACAATATTCATTGATTTTTGCCATTGAAAAACATCATGTTATTCATATACCAGAAATGTTTGAAGCTACTGACTGAATGAAAGGAGCTGGCATCTCACTCTCTTTGAATCTTCTTTATCATGCTAGGATTAGCAGGAAAAAGCAAAAAATTTCAGAATTGCACCTTGCAATGTGGAGATATTACTGTTTGTGCATTTACAATATTCATTGATTTTTGCCATTGAAAATGTCCAGAAATGTTTGAAGCTACTGACTGAATGAAAGGAGCTGGCATCTCACTCTCTTTGAATCTTCTTTATCATGCTAGGATTAGCAGGAAAAAGCAAAACATTTCAGAATTGCACCTTGCAATGTGGAGATATTACTGTTTGTGCATTTACAATATTCATTGATTTTTGCCATTGAAAAACGTCCAGAAATGTTTGAAGCTACTGACTGAATGAAAGGAGCTGGCATCTCACTCTCTTTGAATCTTCTTTATCATGCTAGGATTAGCAGGAAAAAGCAAAAAAATTTCAGAATTGCACCTTGCAATGTGGAGATATTACTGTTTGTGCATTTACAATATTCATTGATTTTTGCCATTGAAAAACATCATGTTATTCATATACCAGAAATGTTTGAAGCTACTGACTGAATGAAAGGAGCTGGCATCTCACTCTCTTTGAATCTTCTTTATCATGCTAGGATTAGCAGGAAAAAGCAAAACATTTCAGAATTGCACCTTGCAATGTGGAGATATTACTGTTTGTGCATTTACAATATTCATTGATTTTTGCCATTGAAAAACGTCCAGAAATGTTTGAAGCTACTGACTGAATGAAAGGAGCTGGCATCTCACTCTCTTTGAATCTTCTTTATCATGCTAGGATTAGCAGGAAAAAGCAAAAAATTTCAGAATTGCACCTTGCAATGTGGAGATATTACTGTTTGTGCATTTACAATATTCATTGATTTTTGCCATTGAAAAACATCATGTTATTCATATACCAGAAATGTTTGAAGCTACTGACTGAATGAAAGGAGCTGGCATCTCACTCTCTTTGAATCTTCTTTATCATGCTAGGATTAGCAGGAAAAAGCAAAAAATTTCAGAATTGCACCTTGCAATGTGGAGATATTACTGTTTGTGCATTTACAATATTCATTGATTTTTGCCATTGAAAAACATCATGTTATTCATATACCAGAAATGTTTGAAGCTACTGACTGAATGAAAGGAGCTGGCATCTCACTCTCTTTGAATCTTCTTTATCATGCTAGGCTTAGCAGGAAAAAGCAAAAAATTTCAGAATTGCACCTTGCAATGTGGAGATATTACTCTTTGTGCATTTACAATATTCATTGATTTTTGCCATTGAAAAACATCATGTTATTCATATACCAGAAATGTTTGAAGCTACTGACTGAATGAAAGGAGCTGGCATCTCACTCTCTTTGAATCTTCTTTATCATGCTAGGATTAGCAGGAAAAAGCAAAAAATTTCAGAATTGCACCTTGCAATGTGGAGATATTACTGTTTGTGCATTTACAATATTCATTGATTTTTGCCATTGAAAAACGTCCAGAAATGTTTGAAGCTACTGACTGAATGAAAGGAGCTGGCATCTCACTCTCTTTGAATCTTCTTTATCATGCTAGGATTAGCAGTAAAAAGCAAAAAATTTCAGAATTGCACCTTGCAATGTGGAGATATTACTGTTTGTGCATTTACAATATTCATTGATTTTTGCCATTGAAAAACGTCCAGAAATGTTTGAAGCTACTGACTGAATGAAAGGAGCTGGCATCTCACTCTCTTTGAATCTTCTTTATCATGCTAGGATTAGCAGGAAAAAGCAAAAAATTTCAGAATTGCACCTTGCAATGTGGAGATATTACTGTTTGTGCATTTACAATATTCATTGATTTTTGCCATTGAAAAACATCATGTTATTCATATACCAGAAATGTTTGAAGCTACTGACTGAATGAAAGGAGCTGGCATCTCACTCTCTTTGAATCTTCTTTATCATGCTAGGATTAGCAGGAAAAAGCAAAAAATTTCAGAATTGCACCTTGCAATGTGGAGATATTACTGTTTGTGCATTTACAATATTCATTGATTTTTGCCATTGAAAAACGTCCAGAAATGTTTGAAGCTACTGACTGAATGAAAGGAGCTGGCATCTCACTCTCTTTGAATCTTCTTTATCATGCTAGGATTAGCAGGAAAAAGCAAAAAATTTCAGAATTGCACCTTGCAATGTGGAGATATTACTGTTTGTGCATTTACAATATTCATTGATTTTTGCCATTGAAAAACATCATGTTATTCATATACCAGAAATGTTTGAAGCTACTGACTGAATGAAAGGAGCTGGCATCTCACTCTCTTTGAATCTTCTTTATCATGCTAGGATTAGCAGGAAAAAGCAAAAAATTTCAGAATTGCACCTTGCAATGTGGAGATATTACTGTTTGTGCATTTACAATATTCATTGATTTTTGCCATTGAAAAACGTCCAGAAATGTTTGAAGCTACTGACTGAATGAAAGGAGCTGGCATCTCACTCTCTTTGAATCTTCTTTATCATGCTAGGATTAGCAGGAAAAAGCAAAACATTTCAGAATTGCACCTTGCAATGTGGAGATATTACTGTTTGTGCATTTACAATATTCATTGATTTTTGCCATTGAAAAACGTCCAGAAATGTTTGAAGCTACTGACTGAATGAAAGGAGCTGGCATCTCACTCTCTTTGAATCTTCTTTATCATGCTAGGATTAGCAGGAAAAAGCAAAAAATTTCAGAATTGCACCTTGCAATGTGGAGATATTACTGTTTGTGCATTTACAATATTCATTGATTTTTGCCATTGAAAAACATCATGTTATTCATATACCAGAAATGTTTGAAGCTACTGACTGAATGAAAGGAGCTGGCATCTCACTCTCTTTGAATCTTCTTTATCATGCTAGGATTAGCAGGAAAAAGCAAAAAATTTCAGAATTGCACCTTGCAATGTGGAGATATTACTGTTTGTGCATTTACAATATTCATTGATTTTTGCCATTGAAAAACATCATGTTATTCATATACCAGAAATGTTTGAAGCTACTGACTGAATGAAAGGAGCTGGCATCTCACTCTCTTTGAATCTTCTTTATCATGCTAGGATTAGCAGGAAAAAGCAAAAAATTTCAGAATTGCACCTTGCAATGTGGAGATATTACTGTTTGTGCATTTACAATATTCATTGATTTTTGCCATTGAAAAACGTCCAGAAATGTTTGAAGCTACTGACTGAATGAAAGGAGCTGGCATCTCACTCTCTTTGAATCTTCTTTATCATGCTAGGATTAGCAGGAAAAAGCAAAACATTTCAGAATTGCACCTTGCAATGTGGAGATATTACTGTTTGTGCATTTACAATATTCATTGATTTTTGCCATTGAAAAACGTCCAGAAATGTTTGAACCTACTGACTGAATGAAAGGAGCTGGCATCTCACTCTCTTTGAATCTTCTTTATCATGCTAGGATTAGCAGGAAAAAGCAAAAAATTTCAGAATTGCACCTTGCAATGTGGAGATATTACTGTTTGTGCATTTACAATATTCATTGATTTTTGCCATTGAAAAACATCATGTTATTCATATACCAGAAATGTTTGAAGCTACTGACTGAATGAAAGGAGCTGGCATCTCACTCTCTTTGAATCTTCTTTATCATGCTAGGATTAGCAGGAAAAAGCAAAAAATTTCAGAATTGCACCTTGCAATGTGGAGATATTACTGTTTGTGCATTTACAATATTCATTGATTTTTGCCATTGAAAAACATCATGTTATTCATATACCAGAAATGTTTGAAGCTACTGACTGAATGAAAGGAGCTGGCATCTCACTCTCTTTGAATCTTCTTTATCATGCTAGGATTAGCAGGAAAAAGCAAAAAATTTCAGAATTGCACCTTGCAATGTGGAGATATTACTGTTTGTGCATTTACAATATTCATTGATTTTTGCCATTGAAAAACGTCCAGAAATGTTTGAAGCTACTGACTGAATGAAAGGAGCTGGCATCTCACTCTCTTTGAATCTTCTTTATCATGCTAGGATTAGCAGGAAAAAGCAAAACATTTCAGAATTGCACCTTGCAATGTGGAGATATTACTGTTTGTGCATTTACAATATTCATTGATTTTTGCCATTGAAAAACGTCCAGAAATGTTTGAAGCTACTGACTGAATGAAAGGAGCTGGCATCTCACTCTCTTTGAATCTTCTTTATCATGCTAGGATTAGCAGGAAAAAGCAAAAAATTTCAGAATTGCACCTTGCAATGTGGAGATATTACTGTTTGTGCATTTACAATATTCATTGATTTTTGCCATTGAAAAACATCATGTTATTCATATACCAGAAATGTTTGAAGCTACTGACTGAATGAAAGGAGCTGGCATCTCACTCTCTTTGAATCTTCTTTATCATGCTAGGATTAGCAGGAAAAAGCAAAAAATTTCAGAATTGCACCTTGCAATGTGGAGATATTACTGTTTGTGCATTTACAATATTCATTGATTTTTGCCATTGAAAAACATCATGTTATTCATATACCAGAAATGTTTGAAGCTACTGACTGAATGAAAGGAGCTGGCATCTCACTCTCTTTGAATCTTCTTTATCATGCTAGGCTTAGCAGGAAAAAGCAAAAAATTTCAGAATTGCACCTTGCAATGTGGAGATATTACTGTTTGTGCATTTACAATATTCATTGATTTTTGCCATTGAAAAACATCATGTTATTCATATACCAGAAATGTTTGAAGCTACTGACTGAATGAAAGGAGCTGGCATCTCACTCTCTTTGAATCTTCTTTATCATGCTAGGATTAGCAGGAAAAAGCAAAAAATTTCAGAATTGCACCTTGCAATGTGGAGATATTACTGTTTGTGCATTTACAATATTCATTGATTTTTGCCATTGAAAAACGTCCAGAAATGTTTGAAGCTACTGACTGAATGAAAGGAGCTGGCATCTCACTCTCTTTGAATCTTCTTTATCATGCTAGGATTAGCAGTAAAAAGCAAAAAATTTCAGAATTGCACCTTGCAATGTGGAGATATTACTGTTTGTGCATTTACAATATTCATTGATTTTTGCCATTGAAAAACGTCCAGAAATGTTTGAAGCTACTGACTGAATGAAAGGAGCTGGCATCTCACTCTCTTTGAATCTTCTTTATCATGCTAGGATTAGCAGGAAAAAGCAAAAAATTTCAGAATTGCACCTTGCAATATGGAGATATTACTGTTTGTGCATTTACAATATTCATTGATTTTTGCCATTGAAAAACATCATGTTATTCATATACCAGAAATGTTTGAAGCTACTGACTGAATGAAAGGAGCTGGCATCTCACTCTCTTTGAATCTTCTTTATCATGCTAGGATTAGCAGGGAAAAGCAAAAAATTTCAGAATTGCACCTTGCAATGTGGAGATATTACTGTTTGTGCATTTACAATATTCATTGATTTTTGCCATTGAAAAACGTCCAGAAATGTTTGAAGCTACTGACTGAATGAAAGGAGCTGGCATCTCACTCTCTTTGAATCTTCTTTATCATGCTAGGATTAGCAGGAAAAAGCAAAAAATTCAGAATTGCACCTTGCAATGTGGAGATATTACTGTTTGTGCATTTACAATATTCATTGATTTTTGCCATTGAAAAACATCATGTTATTCATATACCAGAAATGTTTGAAGCTACTGACTGAATGAAAGGAGCTGGCATCTCACTCTCTTTGAATCTTCTTTATCATGCTAGGATTAGCAGGGAAAAGCAAAAAATTTCAGAATTGCACCTTGCAAAGTGGAGATATTACTGTTTGTGCATTTACAATATTCATTGATTTTTGCCATTGAAAAACGTCCAGAAATGTTTGAAGCTACTGACTGAATGAAAGGAGCTGGCATCTCACTCTCTTTGAATCTTCTTTATCATGCTAGGATTAGCAGTAAAAAGCAAAAAATTTCAGAATTGCACCTTGCAATGTGGAGATATTACTGTTTGTGCATTTACAATATTCATTGATTTTTGCCATTGAAAAACGTCCAGAAATGTTTGAAGCTACTGACTGAATGAAAGGAGCTGGCATCTCACTCTCTTTGAATCTTCTTTATCATGCTAGGATTAGCAGGAAAAAGCAAAAAATTTCAGAATTGCACCTTGCAATATGGAGATATTACTGTTTGTGCATTTACAATATTCATTGATTTTTGCCATTGAAAAACATCATGTTATTCATATACCAGAAATGTTTGAAGCTACTGACTGAATGAAAGGAGCTGGCATCTCACTCTCTTTGAATCTTCTTTATCATGCTAGGATTAGCAGGGAAAAGCAAAAAATTTCAGAATTGCACCTTGCAATGTGGAGATATTACTGTTTGTGCATTTACAATATTCATTGATTTTTGCCATTGAAAAACGTCCAGAAATGTTTGAAGCTACTGACTGAATGAAAGGAGCTGGCATCTCACTCTCTTTGAATCTTCTTTATCATGCTAGGATTAGCAGGAAAAAGCAAAAAATTTCAGAATTGCACCTTGCAATGTGGAGATATTACTGTTTGTGCATTTACAATATTCATTGATTTTTGCCATTGAAAAACATCATGTTATTCATATACCAGAAATGTTTGAAGCTACTGACTGAATGAAAGGAGCTGGCATCTCACTCTCTTTGAATCTTCTTTATCATGCTAGGATTAGCAGGAAAAAGCAAAAAATTTCAGAATTGCACCTTGCAATGTGGAGATATTACTGTTTGTGCATTTACAATATTCATTGATTTTTGCCATTGAAAATGTCCAGAAATGTTTGAAGCTACTGACTGAATGAAAGGAGCTGGCATCTCACTCTCTTTGAATCTTCTTTATCATGCTAGGATTAGCAGGAAAAAGCAAAACATTTCAGAATTGCACCTTGCAATGTGGAGATATTACTGTTTGTGCATTTACAATATTCATTGATTTTTGCCATTGAAAAACGTCCAGAAATGTTTGAAGCTACTGACTGAATGAAAGGAGCTGGCATCTCACTCTCTTTGAATCTTCTTTATCATGCTAGGATTAGCAGGAAAAAGCAAAAAAATTTCAGAATTGCACCTTGCAATGTGGAGATATTACTGTTTGTGCATTTACAATATTCATTGATTTTTGCCATTGAAAAACATCATGTTATTCATATACCAGAAATGTTTGAAGCTACTGACTGAATGAAAGGAGCTGGCATCTCACTCTCTTTGAATCTTCTTTATCATGCTAGGATTAGCAGGAAAAAGCAAAACATTTCAGAATTGCACCTTGCAATGTGGAGATATTACTGTTTGTGCATTTACAATATTCATTGATTTTTGCCATTGAAAAACGTCCAGAAATGTTTGAAGCTACTGACTGAATGAAAGGAGCTGGCATCTCACTCTCTTTGAATCTTCTTTATCATGCTAGGATTAGCAGGAAAAAGCAAAAAATTTCAGAATTGCACCTTGCAATGTGGAGATATTACTGTTTGTGCATTTACAATATTCATTGATTTTTGCCATTGAAAAACATCATGTTATTCATATACCAGAAATGTTTGAAGCTACTGACTGAATGAAAGGAGCTGGCATCTCACTCTCTTTGAATCTTCTTTATCATGCTAGGATTAGCAGGAAAAAGCAAAAAATTTCAGAATTGCACCTTGCAATGTGGAGATATTACTGTTTGTGCATTTACAATATTCATTGATTTTTGCCATTGAAAAACATCATGTTATTCATATACCAGAAATGTTTGAAGCTACTGACTGAATGAAAGGAGCTGGCATCTCACTCTCTTTGAATCTTCTTTATCATGCTAGGCTTAGCAGGAAAAAGCAAAAAATTTCAGAATTGCACCTTGCAATGTGGAGATATTACTCTTTGTGCATTTACAATATTCATTGATTTTTGCCATTGAAAAACATCATGTTATTCATATACCAGAAATGTTTGAAGCTACTGACTGAATGAAAGGAGCTGGCATCTCACTCTCTTTGAATCTTCTTTATCATGCTAGGATTAGCAGGAAAAAGCAAAAAATTTCAGAATTGCACCTTGCAATGTGGAGATATTACTGTTTGTGCATTTACAATATTCATTGATTTTTGCCATTGAAAAACGTCCAGAAATGTTTGAAGCTACTGACTGAATGAAAGGAGCTGGCATCTCACTCTCTTTGAATCTTCTTTATCATGCTAGGATTAGCAGTAAAAAGCAAAAAATTTCAGAATTGCACCTTGCAATGTGGAGATATTACTGTTTGTGCATTTACAATATTCATTGATTTTTGCCATTGAAAAACGTCCAGAAATGTTTGAAGCTACTGACTGAATGAAAGGAGCTGGCATCTCACTCTCTTTGAATCTTCTTTATCATGCTAGGATTAGCAGGAAAAAGCAAAAAATTTCAGAATTGCACCTTGCAATATGGAGATATTACTGTTTGTGCATTTACAATATTCATTGATTTTTGCCATTGAAAAACATCATGTTATTCATATACCAGAAATGTTTGAAGCTACTGACTGAATGAAAGGAGCTGGCATCTCACTCTCTTTGAATCTTCTTTATCATGCTAGGATTAGCAGGGAAAAGCAAAAAATTTCAGAATTGCACCTTGCAATGTGGAGATATTACTGTTTGTGCATTTACAATATTCATTGATTTTTGCCATTGAAAAACGTCCAGAAATGTTTGAAGCTACTGACTGAATGAAAGGAGCTGGCATCTCACTCTCTTTGAATCTTCTTTATCATGCTAGGATTAGCAGGAAAAAGCAAAAAAATTCAGAATTGCACCTTGCAATGTGGAGATATTACTGTTTGTGCATTTACAATATTCATTGATTTTTGCCATTGAAAAACATCATGTTATTCATATACCAGAAATGTTTGAAGCTACTGACTGAATGAAAGGAGCTGGCATCTCACTCTCTTTGAATCTTCTTTATCATGCTAGGATTAGCAGGGAAAAGCAAAAAATTTCAGAATTGCACCTTGCAAAGTGGAGATATTACTGTTTGTGCATTTACAATATTCATTGATTTTTGCCATTGAAAAACGTCCAGAAATGTTTGAAGCTACTGACTGAATGAAAGGAGCTGGCATCTCACTCTCTTTGAATCTTCTTTATCATGCTAGGATTAGCAGTAAAAAGCAAAAAATTTCAGAATTGCACCTTGCAATGTGGAGATATTACTGTTTGTGCATTTACAATATTCATTGATTTTTGCCATTGAAAAACGTCCAGAAATGTTTGAAGCTACTGACTGAATGAAAGGAGCTGGCATCTCACTCTCTTTGAATCTTCTTTATCATGCTAGGATTAGCAGGAAAAAGCAAAAAATTTCAGAATTGCACCTTGCAATATGGAGATATTACTGTTTGTGCATTTACAATATTCATTGATTTTTGCCATTGAAAAACATCATGTTATTCATATACCAGAAATGTTTGAAGCTACTGACTGAATGAAAGGAGCTGGCATCTCACTCTCTTTGAATCTTCTTTATCATGCTAGGATTAGCAGGGAAAAGCAAAAAATTTCAGAATTGCACCTTGCAATGTGGAGATATTACTGTTTGTGCATTTACAATATTCATTGATTTTTGCCATTGAAAAACGTCCAGAAATGTTTGAAGCTACTGACTGAATGAAAGGAGCTGGCATCTCACTCTCTTTGAATCTTCTTTATCATGCTAGGATTAGCAGGAAAAAGCAAAAAATTTCAGAATTGCACCTTGCAATGTGGAGATATTACTGTTTGTGCATTTACAATATTCATTGATTTTTGCCATTGAAAAACATCATGTTATTCATATACCAGAAATGTTTGAAGCTACTGACTGAATGAAAGGAGCTGGCATCTCACTCTCTTTGAATCTTCTTTATCATGCTAGGATTAGCAGGAAAAAGCAAAAAATTTCAGAATTGCACCTTGCAATGTGGAGATATTACTGTTTGTGCATTTACAATATTCATTGATTTTTGCCATTGAAAAACATCATGTTATTCATATACCAGAAATGTTTGAAGCTACTGACTGAATGAAAGGAGCTGGCATCTCACTCTCTTTGAATCTTCTTTATCATGCTAGGCTTAGCAGGAAAAAGCAAAAAATTTCAGAATTGCACCTTGCAATGTGGAGATATTACTGTTTGTGCATTTACAATATTCATTGATTTTTGCCATTGAAAAACATCATGTTATTCATATACCAGAAATGTTTGAAGCTACTGACTGAATGAAAGGAGCTGGCATCTCACTCTCTTTGAATCTTCTTTATCATGCTAGGATTAGCAGGAAAAAGCAAAAAATTTCAGAATTGCACCTTGCAATGTGGAGATATTACTGTTTGTGCATTTACAATATTCATTGATTTTTGCCATTGAAAAACGTCCAGAAATGTTTGAAGCTACTGACTGAATGAAAGGAGCTGGCATCTCACTCTCTTTGAATCTTCTTTATCATGCTAGGATTAGCAGTAAAAAGCAAAAAATTTCAGAATTGCACCTTGCAATGTGGAGATATTACTGTTTGTGCATTTACAATATTCATTGATTTTTGCCATTGAAAAACGTCCAGAAATGTTTGAAGCTACTGACTGAATGAAAGGAGCTGGCATCTCACTCTCTTTGAATCTTCTTTATCATGCTAGGATTAGCAGGAAAAAGCAAAAAATTTCAGAATTGCACCTTGCAATATGGAGATATTACTGTTTGTGCATTTACAATATTCATTGATTTTTGCCATTGAAAAACATCATGTTATTCATATACCAGAAATGTTTGAAGCTACTGACTGAATGAAAGGAGCTGGCATCTCACTCTCTTTGAATCTTCTTTATCATGCTAGGATTAGCAGGGAAAAGCAAAAAATTTCAGAATTGCACCTTGCAATGTGGAGATATTACTGTTTGTGCATTTACAATATTCATTGATTTTTGCCATTGAAAAACGTCCAGAAATGTTTGAAGCTACTGACTGAATGAAAGGAGCTGGCATCTCACTCTCTTTGAATCTTCTTTATCATGCTAGGATTAGCAGGAAAAAGCAAAAAAATTCAGAATTGCACCTTGCAATGTGGAGATATTACTGTTTGTGCATTTACAATATTCATTGATTTTTGCCATTGAAAAACATCATGTTATTCATATACCAGAAATGTTTGAAGCTACTGACTGAATGAAAGGAGCTGGCATCTCACTCTCTTTGAATCTTCTTTATCATGCTAGGATTAGCAGGGAAAAGCAAAAAATTTCAGAATTGCACCTTGCAAAGTGGAGATATTACTGTTTGTGCATTTACAATATTCATTGATTTTTGCCATTGAAAAACGTCCAGAAATGTTTGAAGCTACTGACTGAATGAAAGGAGCTGGCATCTCACTCTCTTTGAATCTTCTTTATCATGCTAGGATTAGCAGTAAAAAGCAAAAAATTTCAGAATTGCACCTTGCAATGTGGAGATATTACTGTTTGTGCATTTACAATATTCATTGATTTTTGCCATTGAAAAACGTCCAGAAATGTTTGAAGCTACTGACTGAATGAAAGGAGCTGGCATCTCACTCTCTTTGAATCTTCTTTATCATGCTAGGATTAGCAGGAAAAAGCAAAAAATTTCAGAATTGCACCTTGCAATATGGAGATATTACTGTTTGTGCATTTACAATATTCATTGATTTTTGCCATTGAAAAACATCATGTTATTCATATACCAGAAATGTTTGAAGCTACTGACTGAATGAAAGGAGCTGGCATCTCACTCTCTTTGAATCTTCTTTATCATGCTAGGATTAGCAGGGAAAAGCAAAAAATTTCAGAATTGCACCTTGCAAAGTGGAGACATTACTGTTTGTGCATTTACAATATTCATTGATTTTTGCCATTGAAAAACGTCCAGAAATGTTTGAAGCTACTGACTGAATGAAAGGAGCTGGCATCTCACTCTCTTTGAATCTTCTTTATCATGCTAGGATTAGCAGTAAAAAGCAAAAAATTTCAGAATTGCACCTTGCAATGTGGAGATATTACTGTTTGTGCATTTACAATATTCATTGATTTTTGCCATTGAAAAACGTCCAGAAATGTTTGAAGCTACTGACTGAATGAAAGGAGCTGGCATCTCACTCTCTTTGAATCTTCTTTATCATGCTAGGATTAGCAGGAAAAAGCAAAAAATTTCAGAATTGCACCTTGCAATATGGAGATATTACTGTTTGTGCATTTACAATATTCATTGATTTTTGCCATTGAAAAACATCATGTTATTCATATACCAGAAATGTTTGAAGCTACTGACTGAATGAAAGGAGCTGGCATCTCACTCTCTTTGAATCTTCTTTATCATGCTAGGATTAGCAGGGAAAAGCAAAAAATTTCAGAATTGCACCTTGCAATGTGGAGATATTACTGTTTGTGCATTTACAATATTCATTGATTTTTGCCATTGAAAAACGTCCAGAAATGTTTGAAGCTACTGACTGAATGAAAGGAGCTGGCATCTCACTCTCTTTGAATCTTCTTTATCATGCTAGGATTAGCAGGAAAAAGCAAAAAATTTCAGAATTGCACCTTGCAATGTGGAGATATTACTGTTTGTGCATTTACAATATTCATTGATTTTTGCCATTGAAAAACATCATGTTATTCATATACCAGAAATGTTTGAAGCTACTGACTGAATGAAAGGAGCTGGCATCTCACTCTCTTTGAATCTTCTTTATCATGCTAGGATTAGCAGGAAAAAGCAAAAAATTTCAGAATTGCACCTTGCAATGTGGAGATATTACTGTTTGTGCATTTACAATATTCATTGATTTTTGCCATTGAAAAACATCATGTTATTCATATACCAGAAATGTTTGAAGCTACTGACTGAATGAAAGGAGCTGGCATCTCACTCTCTTTGAATCTTCTTTATCATGCTAGGCTTAGCAGGAAAAAGCAAAAAATTTCAGAATTGCACCTTGCAATGTGGAGATATTACTGTTTGTGCATTTACAATATTCATTGATTTTTGCCATTGAAAAACATCATGTTATTCATATACCAGAAATGTTTGAAGCTACTGACTGAATGAAAAGAGCTGGCATCTCACTCTCTTTGAATCTTCTTTATCATGCTAGGATTAGCAGGAAAAAGCAAAAAATTTCAGAATTGCACCTTGCAATGTGGAGATATTACTGTTTGTGCATTTACAATATTCATTGATTTTTGCCATTGAAAAACATCCAGAAATGTTTGAAGCTACTGACTGAATGAAAGGAGCTGGCATCTCACTCTCTTTGAATCTTCTTTATCATGCTAGGATTAGCAGTAAAAAGCAAAAAATTTCAGAATTGCACCTTGCAATGTGGAGATATTACTGTTTGTGCATTTACAATATTCATTGATTTTTGCCATTGAAAAACGTCCAGAAATGTTTGAAGCTACTGACTGAATGAAAGGAGCTGGCATCTCACTCTCTTTGAATCTTCTTTATCATGCTAGGATTAGCAGGAAAAAGCAAAAAATTTCAGAATTGCACCTTGCAATATGGAGATATTACTGTTTGTGCATTTACAATATTCATTGATTTTTGCCATTGAAAAACATCATGTTATTCATATACCAGAAATGTTTGAAGCTACTGACTGAATGAAAGGAGCTGGCATCTCACTCTCTTTGAATCTTCTTTATCATGCTAGGATTAGCAGGGAAAAGCAAAAAATTTCAGAATTGCACCTTGCAATGTGGAGATATTACTGTTTGTGCATTTACAATATTCATTGATTTTTGCCATTGAAAAACGTCCAGAAATGTTTGAAGCTACTGACTGAATGAAAGGAGCTGGCATCTCACTCTCTTTGAATCTTCTTTATCATGCTAGGATTAGCAGGAAAAAGCAAAAAAATTCAGAATTGCACCTTGCAATGTGGAGATATTACTGTTTGTGCATTTACAATATTCATTGATTTTTGCCATTGAAAAACATCATGTTATTCATATACCAGAAATGTTTGAAGCTACTGACTGAATGAAAGGAGCTGGCATCTCACTCTCTTTGAATCTTCTTTATCATGCTAGGATTAGCAGGGAAAAGCAAAAAATTTCAGAATTGCACCTTGCAAAGTGGAGATATTACTGTTTGTGCATTTACAATATTCATTGATTTTTGCCATTGAAAAACGTCCAGAAATGTTTGAAGCTACTGACTGAATGAAAGGAGCTGGCATCTCACTCTCTTTGAATCTTCTTTATCATGCTAGGATTAGCAGTAAAAAGCAAAAAATTTCAGAATTGCACCTTGCAATGTGGAGATATTACTGTTTGTGCATTTACAATATTCATTGATTTTTGCCATTGAAAAACGTCCAGAAATGTTTGAAGCTACTGACTGAATGAAAGGAGCTGGCATCTCACTCTCTTTGAATCTTCTTTATCATGCTAGGATTAGCAGGAAAAAGCAAAAAATTTCAGAATTGCACCTTGCAATATGGAGATATTACTGTTTGTGCATTTACAATATTCATTGATTTTTGCCATTGAAAAACATCATGTTATTCATATACCAGAAATGTTTGAAGCTACTGACTGAATGAAAGGAGCTGGCATCTCACTCTCTTTGAATCTTCTTTATCATGCTAGGCTTAGCAGGAAAAAGCAAAAAATTTCAGAATTGCACCTTGCAATGTGGAGATATTACTGTTTGTGCATTTACAATATTCATTGATTTTTGCCATTGAAAAACATCATGTTATTCATATACCAGAAATGTTTGAAGCTACTGACTGAATGAAAGGAGCTGGCATCTCACTCTCTTTGAATCTTCTTTATCATGCTAGGATTAGCAGGAAAAAGCAAAAAATTTCAGAATTGCACCTTGCAATGTGGAGATATTACTGTTTGTGCATTTACAATATTCATTGATTTTTGCCATTGAAAAACATCCAGAAATGTTTGAAGCTACTGACTGAATGAAAGGAGCTGGCATCTCACTCTCTTTGAATCTTCTTTATTATGCTAGGATTAGCAGTAAAAAGCAAAAAATTTCAGAATTGCACCTTGCAATGTGGAGATATTACTGTTTGTGCATTTACAATATTCATTGATTTTTGCCATTGAAAAACGTCCAGAAATGTTTGAAGCTACTGACTGAATGAAAGGAGCTGGCATCTCACTCTCTTTGAATCTTCTTTATCATGCTAGGATTAGCAGGAAAAAGCAAAAAATTTCAGAATTGCACCTTGCAATATGGAGATATTACTGTTTGTGCATTTACAATATTCATTGATTTTTGCCATTGAAAAACATCATGTTATTCATATACCAGAAATGTTTGAAGCTACTGACTGAATGAAAGGAGCTGGCATCTCACTCTCTTTGAATCTTCTTTATCATGCTAGGATTAGCAGGGAAAAGCAAAAAATTTCAGAATTGCACCTTGCAATGTGGAGATATTACTGTTTGTGCATTTACAATATTCATTGATTTTTGCCATTGAAAAACGTCCAGAAATGTTTGAAGCTACTGACTGAATGAAAGGAGCTGGCATCTCACTCTCTTTGAATCTTCTTTATCATGCTAGGATTAGCAGGAAAAAGCAAAAAATTTCAGAATTGCACCTTGCAATGTGGAGATATTACTGTTTGTGCATTTACAATATTCATTGATTTTTGCCATTGAAAAACATCATGTTATTCATATACCAGAAATGTTTGAAGCTACTGACTGAATGAAAGGAGCTGGCATCTCACTCTCTTTGAATCTTCTTTATCATGCTAGGATTAGCAGGGAAAAGCAAAAAATTTCAGAATTGCACCTTGCAAAGTGGAGATATTACTGTTTGTGCATTTACAATATTCATTGATTTTTGCCATTGAAAAACGTCCAGAAATGTTTGAAGCTACTGACTGAATGAAAGGAGCTGGCATCTCACTCTCTTTGAATCTTCTTTATCATGCTAGGATTAGCAGGAAAAAGCAAAACATTTCAGAATTGCACCTTGCAATGTGGAGATATTACTGTTTGTGCATTTACAATATTCATTGATTTTTGCCATTGAAAAACGTCCAGAAATGTTTGAAGCTACTGACTGAATGAAAGGAGCTGGCATCTCACTCTCTTTGAATCTTCTTTATCATGCTAGGATTAGCAGGAAAAAGCAAAAAATTTCAGAATTGCACCTTGCAATGTGGAGATATTACTGTTTGTGCATTTACAATATTCATTGATTTTTGCCATTGAAAAACATCATGTTATTCATATATCAGAAATGTTTGAAGCTACTGACTGAATGAAAGGAGCTGGCATCTCACTCTCTTTGAATCTTCTTTATCATGCTAGGATTAGCAGGAAAAAGCAAAAAATTTCAGAATTGCACCTTGCAATGTGGAGATATTACTGTTTGTGCATTTACAATATTCATTGATTTTTGCCATTGAAAAACATCATGTTATTCATATACCAGAAATGTTTGAAGCTACTGACTGAATGAAAGGAGCTGGCATCTCACTCTCTTTGAATCTTCTTTATCATGCTAGGATTAGCAGGAAAAAGCAAAAAATTTCAGAATTGCACCTTGCAATGTGGAGATATTACTGTTTGTGCATTTACAATATTCATTGATTTTTGCCATTGAAAAACGTCCAGAAATGTTTGAAGCTACTGACTGAATGAAAGGAGCTGGCATCTCACTCTCTTTGAATCTTCTTTATCATGCTAGGATTAGCAGTAAAAAGCAAAAAATTTCAGAATTGCACCTTGCAATGTGGAGATATTACTGTTTGTGCATTTACAATATTCATTGATTTTTGCCATTGAAAAACGTCCAGAAATGTTTGAAGCTACTGACTGAATGAAAGGAGCTGGCATCTCACTCTCTTTGAATCTTCTTTATCATGCTAGGATTAGCAGGAAAAAGCAAAAAATTTCAGAATTGCACCTTGCAATATGGAGATATTACTGTTTGTGCATTTACAATATTCATTGATTTTTGCCATTGAAAAACATCATGTTATTCATATACCAGAAATGTTTGAAGCTACTGACTGAATGAAAGGAGCTGGCATCTCACTCTCTTTGAATCTTCTTTATCATGCTAGGATTAGCAGGGAAAAGCAAAAAATTTCAGAATTGCACCTTGCAATGTGGAGATATTACTGTTTGTGCATTTACAATATTCATTGATTTTTGCCATTGAAAAACGTCCAGAAATGTTTGAAGCTACTGACTGAATGAAAGGAGCTGGCATCTCACTCTCTTTGAATCTTCTTTATCATGCTAGGATTAGCAGGAAAAAGCAAAAAATTTCAGAATTGCACCTTGCAATGTGGAGATATTACTGTTTGTGCATTTACAATATTCATTGATTTTTGCCATTGAAAAACATCATGTTATTCATATACCAGAAATGTTTGAAGCTACTGACTGAATGAAAGGAGCTGGCATCTCACTCTCTTTGAATCTTCTTTATCATGCTAGGATTAGCAGGAAAAAGCAAAACATTTCAGAATTGCACCTTGCAAAGTGGAGATATTACTGTTTGTGCATTTACAATATTCATTGATTTTTGCCATTGAAAAACGTCCAGAAATGTTTGAAGCTACTGACTGAATGAAAGGAGCTGGCATCTCACTCTCTTTGAATCTTCTTTATCATGCTAGGATTAGCAGGAAAAAGCAAAAAATTTCAGAATTGCACCTTGCAATGTGGAGATATTACTGTTTGTGCATTTACAATATTCATTGATTTTTGCCATTGAAAAACATCATGTTATTCATATACCAGAAATGTTTGAAGCTACTGACTGAATGAAAGGAGCTGGCATCTCACTCTCTTTGAATCTTCTTTATCATGCTAGGATTAGCAGGAAAAAGCAAAAAATTTCAGAATTGCACCTTGCAATGTGGAGATATTACTGTTTGTGCATTTACAATATTCATTGATTTTTGCCATTGAAAAACGTCCAGAAATGTTTGAAGCTACTGACTGAATGAAAGGAGCTGGCATCTCACTCTCTTTGAATCTTCTTTATCATGCTAGGATTAGCAGGAAAAAGCAAAAAATTTCAGAATTGCACCTTGCAATGTGGAGATATTACTGTTTGTGCATTTACAATATTCATTGATTTTTGCCATTGAAAAACGTCCAGAAATGTTTGAAGCTACTGACTGAATGAAAGGAGCTGGCATCTCACTCTCTTTGAATCTTCTTTATCATGCTAGGATTAGCAGGAAAAAGCAGAAAATTTCAGAATTGCACCTTGCAATGTGGAGATATTACTGTTTGTGCATTTACAATATTCATTGATTTTTGCCATTGAAAAACGTCCAGAAATGTTTGAAGCTACTGACTGAATGAAAGGAGCTGGCATCTCACTCTCTTTGAATCTTCTTTATCATGCTAGGATTAGCAGGAAAAAGCAAAAAATTTCAGAATTGCACCTTGCAATGTGGAGATATTACTGTTTGTGCATTTACAATATTCATTGATTTTTTCCATTGAAAAACGTCCAGAAATGTTTGAAGCTACTGACTGAATGAAAGGAGCTGGCATCTCACTCTCTTTGAATCTTCTTTATCATGCTAGGATTAGCAGGAAAAAGCAAAAAATTTCAGAATTGCACCTTGCAATGTGGAGATATTACTGTTTGTGCATTTACAATATTCATTGATTTTTGCCATTGAAAAACGTCCAGAAATGTTTTAAGCTACTGACTGAATGAAAGGAGCTGGCATCTCACTCTCTTTGAATCTTCTTTATCATGCTAGGATTAGCAGGAAAAAGCAAAAAATTTCAGAATTGCACCTTGCAATGTGGAGATATTACTGTTTGTGCATTTACAATATTCATTGATTTTTGCCATTGAAAAACATCATGTTATTCATATACCAGAAATGTTTGAAGCTACTGACTGAATGAAAGGAGCTGGCATCTCACTCTCTTTGAATCTTCTTTATCATGCTAGGATTAGCAGGAAAAAGCAAAAAATTTCATAATTGCAACTTGCAATGTGGAGATATTACTGTTTGTGCATTTACAATATTCATTGATTTTTGCCATTGAAAAACATCCAGAAATGTTTGAAGCTACTGACTGAATGAAAGGAGCTGGCATCTCACTCTCTTTGAATCTTCTTTATCATGCTAGGATTAGCAGGAAAAAGCAAAAAATTTCAGAATTGCACCTTGCAATGTGGAGATATTACTGTTTGTGCATTTACAATATTCATTGATTTTTGCCATTGAAAAACGTCCAGAAATGTTTGAAGCTACTGACTGAATGAAAGGAGCTGGCATCTCACTCTCTTTGAATCTTCTTTATCATGCTAGGATTAGCAGGAAAAAGCAAAAAATTTCAGAATTGCACCTTGCAATGTGGAGATATTACTGTTTGTGCATTTACAATATTCATTGATTTTTGCCATTGAAAAACATCATGTTATTCATATACCAGAAATGTTTGAAGCTACTGACTGAATGAAAGGAGCTGGCATCTCACTCTCTTTGAATCTTCTTTATCATGCTAGGATTAGCAGGGAAAAGCAAAAAATTTCAGAATTGCACCTTGCAATGTGGAGATATTACTGTTTGTGCATTTACAATATTCATTGATTTTTGCCATTGAAAAACGTCCTGAAATGTTTGAAGCTACTGACTGAATGAAAGGAGCTGGCATCTCACTCTCTTTGAATCTTCTTTATCATGCTAGGATTAGCAGGAAAAAGCAAAAAATTTCAGAATTGCACCTTGCAATGTGGAGATATTACTGTTTGTGCATTTACAATATTCATTGATTTTTGCCATTGAAAAACGTCCAGAAATGTTTGAAGCTACTGACTGAATAAAAGGAGCTGGCATCTCACTCTCTTTGAATCTTCTTTATCATGCTAGGATTAGCAGGAAAAAGCAAAAAATTTCAGAATTGCACCTTGCAATGTGGAGATATTACTGTTTGTGCATTTACAATATTCATTGATTTTTGCCATTGAAAAACATCATGTTATTCATATACCAGAAATGTTTGAAGCTACTGACTGAATGAAAGGAGCTGGCATCTCACTCTCTTTGAATCTTCTTTATCATGCTAGGATTAGCAGGAAAAAGCAAAAAATTTCAGAATTGCACCTTGCAATGTGGAGATGTTACTGTTTGTGCATTTACAATATTCATTGATTTTTGCCATTGAAAAACGTCCAGAAATGTTTGAAGCTACTGACTGAATGAAAGGAGCTGGCATCTCACTCTCTTTGAATCTTCTTTATCATGCTAGGATTAGCAGGAAAAAGCAAAAAATTTCAGAATTGCACCTTGCAATGTGGAGAAATTACTGTTTGTGCATTTACAATATTCATTGATTTTTGCCATTGAAAAACATCATGTTATTCATATACCAGAAATGTTTGAAGCTACTGACTGAATGAAAGGAGCTGGCATCTCACTCTCATTGAATCTTCTTTATCATGCTAAGAGGAGCAGGAAAAAGCAAAAAATTTCAGAATTGCACCTTGCAATGTGGAGATATTACTGTTTGTGCATTTACAATATTCATTGATTTTTGCCATTGAAAAACGACCAGAAATGTTTGAAGCTACTGACTGAATGAAAGGAGCTGGCATCTCACTCTCTTTGAATCTTCTTTATCATGCTAGGATTAGCAGGAAAAAGCAAAAAAATTCAGAATTGCACCTTGCAATGTGGAGATATTACTGTTTGTGCATTTACAATATTCATTGATTTTTGCCATTGAAAAACGTCCAGAAATGTTTGAAGCTACTGACTGAATGAAAGGAGCTGGCATCTCACTCTCTTTGAATCTTCTTTATCATGCTAGGATTAGCAGGAAAAAGCAAAAAAACTCAGAATTGCACCTTGCAATGTGGAGATATTACTGTTTGTGCATTTACAATATTCATTGATTTTTGCCATTGAAAAACGTCCAGAAATGTTTGAAGCTACTGACTGAATGAAAGGAGCTGGCATCTCACTCTCTTTGAATCTTCTTTATCATGCTAGGATTAGCAGGAAAAACCAAAAAATTTCAGAATTGCACCTTGCAATGTGGAGATATTACTGTTTGTGCATTTACAATATTCATTGATTTTTGCCATTGAAAAACGTCCAGAAATGTTTGAAGCTACTGACTGAATGAAAGGAGCTGGCATCTCACTCTCTTTGATTCTTCTTTATCATGCTAGGATTAGCAGGAAAAAGCAAAAAATTTCAGAATTGCACCTTGCAATGTGGAGATATTACTGTTTGTGCATTTACAATATTCATTGATTTTTGCCATTGAAAAACGTCCAGAAATGTTTGAAGCTACTGACTGAATGAAAGGAGCTGGCATCTCACTCTCTTTGAATCTTCTTTATCATGCTAGGATTAGCAGGAAAAAGCAAAAAATTTCAGAATTGCACCTTGCAATGTGGAGATATTACTGTTTGTGCATTTACAATATTCATTGATTTTTGCCATTGAAAAACATCATGTTATTCATTTATCAGAAATGTTTGAAGCTACTGACTGAATGAAAGGAGCTGGCATCTCACTCTCTTTGAATCTTCTTTATCATGCTAGGATTAGCAGGAAAAAGCAAAAAATTTCAGAATTGCACCTTGCAATGTGGAGATATTACTGTTTGTGCATTTACAATATTCATTGATTTTTGCCATTGAAAAACGTCCAGAAATGTTTGAAGCTACTGACTGAATGAAAGGAGCTGGCATCTCACTCTCTTTGAATCTTCTTTATCATGCTAGGATTAGCAGGAAAAAGCAAAAAATTTCAGAATTGCACCTTGCAATGTGGAGATATTACTGTTTGTGCATTTACAATATTCATTGATTTTTGCCATTGAAAAACGTCCAGAAATGTTTGAAGCTACTGACTGAATAAAAGGAGCTGGCATCTCACTCTCTTTGAATCTTCTTTATCATGCTAGGATTAGCAGGAACAAGCAAAAAATTTCAGAATTGCACCTTGCAATGTGGAGATATTACTGTTTGTGCATTTACAATATTCATTGATTTTTGCCATTGAAAAACATCATGTTATTCATATACCAGAAATGTTTGAAGCTACTGACTGAATGAAAGGAGCTGGCATCTCACTCTCTTTGAATCTTCTTTATCATGCTAGGATTAGCAGGAAAAAGCAAAAAATTTCAGAATTGCACCTTGCAATGTGGAGATATTACTGTTTGTACATTTACAATATTCATTGATTTTTGCCATTGAAAAACGTCCAGAAATGTTTGAAGCTACTGACTGAATGAAAGGAGCTGGCATCTCACTCTCTTTGAATCTTCTTTATCATGCTAGGATTAGCAGGAAAAAGCAAAAAATTTCAGAATTGCACCTTGCAATGTGGAGAAATTACTGTTTGTGCATTTACAATATTCATTGATTTTTGCCATTGAAAAACATCATGTTATTCATATACCAGAAATGTTTGAAGCTACTGACTGAATGAAAGGAGCTGGCATCTCACTCTCATTGAATCTTCTTTATCATGCTAAGAGGAGCAGGAAAAAGCAAAAAATTTCAGAATTGCACCTTGCAATGTGGAGATATTACTGTTTGTGCATTTACAATATTCATTGATTTTTGCCATTGAAAAACGACCAGAAATGTTTGAAGCTACTGACTGAATGAAAGGAGCTGGCATCTCACTCTCTTTGAATCTTCTTTATCATGCTAGGATTAGCAGGAAAAAGCAAAAAAATTCAGAATTGCACCTTGCAATGTGGAGATATTACTGTTTGTGCATTTACAATATTCATTGATTTTTGCCATTGAAAAACGTCCAGAAATGTTTGAAGCTACTGACTGAATGAAAGGAGCTGGCATCTCACTCTCTTTGAATCTTCTTTATCATGCTAGGATTAGCAGGAAAAAGCAAAAAAACTCAGAATTGCACCTTGCAATGTGGAGATATTACTGTTTGTGCATTTACAATATTCATTGATTTTTGCCATTGAAAAACGTCCAGAAATGTTTGAAGCTACTGACTGAATGAAAGGAGCTGGCATCTCACTCTCTTTGAATCTTCTTTATCATGCTAGGATTAGCAGGAAAAAGCAAAAAATTTCAGAATTGCACCTTGCAATGTGGATATATTACTGTTTGTGCATTTACAATATTCATTGATTTTTGCCATTGAAAAACGTCCAGAAATGTTTGAAGCTACTGACTGAATGAAAGGAGCTGGCATCTCACTCTCTTTGAATCTTCTTTATCATGCTAGGATTAGCAGGAAAAAGCAAAAAATTTCAGAATTGCACCTTGCAATGTGGAGATATTACTGTTTGTGCATTTACAATATTCATTGATTTTTGCCATTGAAAAATGTCCAGAAATGTTTGAAGCTACTGACTGAATGAAAGGAGCTGGCATCTCACTCTCTTTGAATCTTCTTTATCATGCTAGGATTAGCAGGAAAAAGCAAAAAATTTCAGAATTGCACCTTGCAATGTGGAGATATTACTGTTTGTGCATTTACAATATTCATTGATTTTTGCCATTGAAAAACGTCCAGAAATGTTTGAAGCTACTGACTGAATGAAAGGAGCTGGCATCTCACTCTCTTTGAATCTTCTTTATCATGCTAGGATTAGCAGGAAAAAGCAAACAATTTCAGAATTGCACCTTGCAATGTGGAGATATTACTGTTTGTGCATTTACAATATTCATTGATTTTTGCCATTGAAAAACATCATGTTATTCATATACCAGAATTGTTTGAAGCTACTGACTGAATGAAAGGAGCTGGCATCTCACTCTCTTTGAATCTTCTTTATCATGCTAGGTTTAGCAGGAAAAAGCAAAAAATTTCAGAATTGCACCTTGCAATGTGGAGATATTACTGTTTGTGCATTTACAATATTCATTGATTTTTGCCATTGAAAAATGTCCAGAAATGTTTGAAGCTACTGACTGAATGAATGGAGCTGGCATCTCACTCTCTTTGAATCTTCTTTATCATGCTAGGATTAGCAGGAAAAAGCAAAAAATTTCAGAATTGCACCTTGCAATGTGGAGATATTACTGTTTGTGCATTTACAATATTCATTGATTTTTGCCATTGAAAAACATCATGTTATTCATATACCAGAAATGTTTGAAGCTACTGACTGAATGAAAGGAGCTGGCATCTCACTCTCTTTGAATCTTCTTTATCATGCTAGGATTAGCAGGAAAAAGCAGAAAATTTCAGAATTGCACCTTGCAATGTGGAGATATTACTGTTTGTGCAATTACAATATTCATTGATTTTTGCCATTGAAAAACGTCCAGAAATGTTTGAAGCTACTGACTGAATGAAAGGAGCTGGCATCTCACTCTCTTTGAATCTTCTTTATCATGCTAGGATTAGCAGGAAAAAGCAAAAAATTTCAGAATTGCACCTTGCAATGTGGAGATATTACTGTTTGTGCATTTACAATATTCATTGATTTTTACCATTGAAAAACGTCCAGAAATGTTTGAAGCTACTGACTGAATGAAAGGAGCTGGCATCTCACTCTCTTTGAATCTTCTTTATCATGCTAGGATTAGCAGGAAAAAGCAAAAAATTTCAGAATTGCACCTTGCAATGTGGAGATATTACTGTTTGTGCATTTACAATATTCATTGATTTTTGCCATTGAAAAACATCATGTTATTCATATACCAGAAATGTTTGAAGCTACTGACTGAATGAAAGGAGCTGGCATCTCACTCTCTTTGAATCTTCTTTATCATGCTAGGATAAGCAGGAAAAAGCAAAAAATTTCAGAATTGCACCTTGCAATGTGGAGATATTACTGTTTGTGCATTTACAATATTCATTGATTTTTGCCATTGAAAAACGTCCAGAAATGTTTGAAGCTACTGACTGAATGAAAGGAGCTGGCATCTCACTCTCTTTGAATCTTCTTTATCATGCTAGGATTAGCAGGAGAAAGCAAAAAATTTCAGAATTGCACCTTGCAATGTGGAGATATTACTGTTTGTGCATTTACAATATTCATTGATTTTTGCCATTGAAAAACATCATGTTATTCATATACCAGAAATGTTTGAAGCTACTGACTGAATGAAAGGAGCTGGCATCTCACTCTCTTTGAATCTTCTTTATCATGCTAGGATTAGCAGGAAAAAGCAAAAAATTTCAGAATTGCACCTTGCAATGTGGAGATGTTACTGTTTGTGCATTTACAATATTCATTGATTTTTGCCATTGAAAAACGTCCAGAAATGTTTGAAGCTACTGACTGAATGAAAGGAGCTGGCATCTCACTCTCTTTGAATCTTCTTTACCATGCTAGGATTAGCAGGAAAAAGCAAAAAATTTCAGAATTGCACCTTGCAATGTGGAGAAATTACTGTTTGTGCATTTACAATATTCATTGATTTTTGCCATTGAAAAACATCATGTTATTCATATACCAGAAATGTTTGAAGCTACTGACTGAATGAAAGGAGCTGGCATCTCACTCTCATTGAATCTTCTTTATCATGCTAAGAGGAGCAGGAAAAAGCAAAAAATTTCAGAATTGCACCTTGCAATGTGGAGATATTACTGTTTGTGCATTTACAATATTCATTGATTTTTGCCATTGAAAAACGACCAGAAATGTTTGAAGCTACTGACTGAATGAAAGGAGCTGGCATCTCACTCTCTTTGAATCTTCTTTATCATGCTAGGATTAGCAGGAAAAAGCAAAAAAATTCAGAATTGCACCTTGCAATGTGGAGATATTACTGTTTGTGCATTTACAATATTCATTGATTTTTGCCATTGAAAAACGTCCAGAAATGTTTGAAGCTACTGACTGAATGAAAGGAGCTGGCATCTCACTCTCTTTGAATCTTCTTTATCATGCTAGGATTAGCAGGAAAAAGCAAAAAAACTCAGAATTGCACCTTGCAATGTGGAGATATTACTGTTTGTGCGTTTACAATATTCATTGATTTTTGCCATTGAAAAACGTCCAGAAATGTTTGAAGCTACTGACTGAATGAAAGGAGCTGGCATCTCACTCTCTTTGAATCTTCTTTATCATGCTAGGATTAGCAGGAAAAAGCAAAAAATTTCAGAATTGCACCTTGCAATGTGGAGATATTACTGTTTGTGCATTTACAATATTCATTGATTTTTGCCATTGAAAAACGTCCAGAAATGTTTGAAGCTACTGACTGAATGAAAGGAGCTGGCATCTCACTCTCTTTGATTCTTCTTTATCATGCTAGGATTAGCAGGAAAAAGCAAAAAATTTCAGAATTGCACCTTGCAATGTGGAGATATTACTGTTTGTGCATTTACAATATTCATTGATTTTTGCCATTGAAAAACGTCCAGAAATGTTTGAAGCTACTGACTGAATGAAAGGAGCTGGCATCTCACTCTCTTTGAATCTTCTTTATCATGCTAGGATTAGCAGGAAAAAGCAAAAAATTTCAGAATTGCACCTTGCAATGTGGAGATATTACTGTTTGTGCATTTACAATATTCATTGATTTTTGCCATTGAAAAACATCATGTTATTCATATATCAGAAATGTTTGAAGCTACTGACTGAATGAAAGGAGCTGGCATCTCACTCTCTTTGAATCTTCTTTATCATGCTAGGATTAGCAGGAAAAAGCAAAAAATTTCAGAATTGCACCTTGCAATGTGGAGATATTACTGTTTGTGCATTTACAATATTCATTGATTTTTGCCATTGAAAAACGTCCAGAAATGTTTGAAGCTACTGACTGAATGAAAGGAGCTGGCATCTCACTCTCTTTGAATCTTCTTTATCATGCTAGGATTAGCAGGAAAAAGCAAAAAATTTCAGAATTGCACCTTGCAATGTGGAGATATTACTGTTTGTGCATTTACAATATTCATTGATTTTTGCCATTGAAAAACGTCCAGAAATGTTTGAAGCTACTGACTGAATAAAAGGAGCTGGCATCTCACTCTCTTTGAATCTTCTTTATCATGCTAGGATTAGCAGGAACAAGCAAAAAATTTCAGAATTGCACCTTGCAATGTGGAGATATTACTGTTTGTGCATTTACAATATTCATTGATTTTTGCCATTGAAAAACATCATGTTATTCATATACCAGAAATGTTTGAAGCTACTGACTGAATGAAAGGAGCTGGCATCTCACTCTCTTTGAATCTTCTTTATCATGCTAGGATTAGCAGGAAAAAGCAAAAAATTTCAGAATTGCACCTTGCAATGTGGAGATATTACTGTTTGTACATTTACAATATTCATTGATTTTTGCCATTGAAAAACGTCCAGAAATGTTTGAAGCTACTGACTGAATGAAAGGAGCTGGCATCTCACTCTCTTTGAATCTTCTTTATCATGCTAGGATTAGCAGGAAAAAGCAAAAAATTTCAGAATTGCACCTTGCAATGTGGAGAAATTACTGTTTGTGCATTTACAATATTCATTGATTTTTGCCATTGAAAAACATCATGTTATTCATATACCAGAAATGTTTGAAGCTACTGACTGAATGAAAGGAGCTGGCATCTCACTCTCATTGAATCTTCTTTATCATGCTAAGAGGAGCAGGAAAAAGCAAAAAATTTCAGAATTGCACCTTGCAATGTGGAGATATTACTGTTTGTGCATTTACAATATTCATTGATTTTTGCCATTGAAAAACGACCAGAAATGTTTGAAGCTACTGACTGAATGAAAGGAGCTGGCATCTCACTCTCTTTGAATCTTCTTTATCATGCTAGGATTAGCAGGAAAAAGCAAAAAAATTCAGAATTGCACCTTGCAATGTGGAGATATTACTGTTTGTGCATTTACAATATTCATTGATTTTTGCCATTGAAAAACGTCCAGAAATGTTTGAAGCTACTGACTGAATGAAAGGAGCTGGCATCTCACTCTCTTTGAATCTTCTTTATCATGCTAGGATTAGCAGGAAAAAGCAAAAAAACTCAGAATTGCACCTTGCAATGTGGAGATATTACTGTTTGTGCATTTACAATATTCATTGATTTTTGCCATTGAAAAACGTCCAGAAATGTTTGAAGCTACTGACTGAATGAAAGGAGCTGGCATCTCACTCTCTTTGAATCTTCTTTATCATGCTAGGATTAGCAGGAAAAAGCAAAAAATTTCAGAATTGCACCTTGCAATGTGGATATATTACTGTTTGTGCATTTACAATATTCATTGATTTTTGCCATTGAAAAACGTCCAGAAATGTTTGAAGCTACTGACTGAATGAAAGGAGCTGGCATCTCACTCTCTTTGAATCTTCTTTATCATGCTAGGATTAGCAGGAAAAAGCAAAAAATTTCAGAATTGCACCTTGCAATGTGGAGATATTACTGTTTGTGCATTTACAATATTCATTGATTTTTGCCATTGAAAAATGTCCAGAAATGTTTGAAGCTACTGACTGAATGAAAGGAGCTGGCATCTCACTCTCTTTGAATCTTCTTTATCATGCTAGGATTAGCAGGAAAAAGCAAAAAATTTCAGAATTGCACCTTGCAATGTGGAGATATTACTGTTTGTGCATTTACAATATTCATTGATTTTTGCCATTGAAAAACGTCCAGAAATGTTTGAAGCTACTGACTGAATGAAAGGAGCTGGCATCTCACTCTCTTTGAATCTTCTTTATCATGCTAGGATTAGCAGGAAAAAGCAAACAATTTCAGAATTGCAACTTGCAATGTGGAGATATTACTGTTTGTGCATTTACAATATTCATTGATTTTTGCCATTGAAAAACATCATGTTATTCATATACCAGAATTGTTTGAAGCTACTGACTGAATGAAAGGAGCTGGCATCTCACTCTCTTTGAATCTTCTTTATCATGCTAGGTTTAGCAGGAAAAAGCAAAAAATTTCAGAATTGCACCTTGCAATGTGGAGATATTACTGTTTGTGCATTTACAATATTCATTGATTTTTGCCATTGAAAAATGTCCAGAAATGTTTGAAGCTACTGACTGAATGAATGGAGCTGGCATCTCACTCTCTTTGAATCTTCTTTATCATGCTAGGATTAGCAGGAAAAAGCAAAAAATTTCAGAATTGCACCTTGCAATGTGGAGATATTACTGTTTGTGCATTTACAATATTCATTGATTTTTGCCATTGAAAAACATCATGTTATTCATATACCAGAAATGTTTGAAGCTACTGACTGAATGAAAGGAGCTGGCATCTCACTCTCTTTGAATCTTCTTTATCATGCTAGGATTAGCAGGAAAAAGCAGAAAATTTCAGAATTGCACCTTGCAATGTGGAGATATTACTGTTTGTGCAATTACAATATTCATTGATTTTTGCCATTGAAAAACGTCCAGAAATGTTTGAAGCTACTGACTGAATGAAAGGAGCTGGCATCTCACTCTCTTTGAATCTTCTTTATCATGCTAGGATTAGCAGGAAAAAGCAAAAAATTTCAGAATTGCACCTTGCAATGTGGAGATATTACTGTTTGTGCATTTACAATATTCATTGATTTTTACCATTGAAAAACGTCCAGAAATGTTTGAAGCTACTGACTGAATGAAAGGAGCTGGCATCTCACTCTCTTTGAATCTTCTTTATCATGCTAGGATTAGCAGGAAAAAGCAAAAAATTTCAGAATTGCACCTTGCAATGTGGAGATATTACTGTTTGTGCATTTACAATATTCATTGATTTTTGCCATTGAAAAACATCATGTTATTCATATACCAGAAATGTTTGAAGCTACTGACTGAATGAAAGGAGCTGGCATCTCACTCTCTTTGAATCTTCTTTATCATGCTAGGATAAGCAGGAAAAAGCAAAAAATTTCAGAATTGCACCTTGCAATGTGGAGATATTACTGTTTGTGCATTTACAATATTCATTGATTTTTGCCATTGAAAAACGTCCAGAAATGTTTGAAGCTACTGACTGAATGAAAGGAGCTGGCATCTCACTCTCTTTGAATCTTCTTTATCATGCTAGGATTAGCAGGAGAAAGCAAAAAATTTCAGAATTGCACCTTGCAATGTGGAGATATTACTGTTTGTGCATTTACAATATTCATTGATTTTTGCCATAGAAAAACGTCCAGAGATGTTTGAAGCTACTGACTGAATGAAAGGAGCTGGCATCTCACTCTCTTTGAATCTTCTTTATCATGCTAGGATTAGCAGGAAAAAGCAAAAAATTTCAGAATTGCACCTTGCAATGTGGAGATATTACTGTTTGTGCATTTACAATATTCATTGATTTTTGCCATTGAAAAACGTCCAGAAATGTTTAAAGCTACTGACTGAATGAAAGGAGCTGGCATCTCACTCTCTTTGAATCTTCTTTATCATGCTAGGATTAGCAGGAAAAAGCAAAAAAATTCAGAATTGCACCTTGCAATGTGGAGATATTACTGTTTGTGCATTTACAATATTCATTGATTTTTGCCATTGAAAAACGTCCAGAAATGTTTGAAGCTACTGACTGAATGAAAGGAGCTGGCATCTCACTCTCTTTGAATCTTCTTTATCATGCTAGGATTAGCAGGAAAAAGCAAAAAATTTCAGAATTGCACCTTGCAATGTGGAGATATTACTGTTTGTGCATTTACAATATTCATTGATTTTTGCCATTGAAAAACGTCCAGAAATGTTTGAAGCTACTGACTGAATGAAAGGAGCTGGCATCTCACTCTCTTTGAATCTCCTTTATCATGCTAGGATTAGCAGGAAAAAGCAAAAAATTTCAGAATTGCACCTTGCAATGTGGAGATATTACTGTTTGTGCATTTACAATATTCATTGATTTTTGCCATTGAAAAACGTCCAGAAATGTTTGAAGCTACTGACTGAATGAAAGGAGCTGGCATCTCACTCTCTTTGAATCTTCTTTATCATGCTAGGATTAGCAGGAAAAAGCAAAAAATTTCAGAATTGCACCTTGCAATGTGGAGATATTACTGTTTGTGCATTTACAATATTCATTGATTTTTGCCATTGAAAAACGTCCAGAAATGTTTGAAGCTACTGACTGAATGAAAGGAGCTGGCATCTCACTCTCTTTGAATCTTCTTTATCATGCTAGGATTAGCAGGAAAAAGCAAACAATTTCAGAATTGCACCTTGCAATGTGGAGATATTACTGTTTGTGCATTTACAATATTCATTGATTTTTGCCATTGAAAAACGTCCAGAAATGTTTGAAGCTACTGACTGAATGAAAGGAGCTGGCATCTCACTCTCTTTGAATCTTCTTTATCATGCTAGGATTAGCAGGAAAAAGCAAAAAATTTCAGAATTGCACCTTGCAATGTGGAGATATTACTGTTTGTGCATTTACAATATTCATTGATTTTTGCCATTGAAAAACATCATGTTATTCATATACCAGAAATGTTTGAAGCTACTGACTGAATGAAAGGAGCTGGCATCTCACTCTATTTGAATCTTCTTTATCATGCTAGGTTTAGCAGGAAAAAGCAAAAAATTTCAGAATTGCACCTTGCAATGTGGAGATATTACTGTTTGTGCATTTACAATATTCATTGATTTTTGCCATTGAAAAATGTCCAGAAATGTTTGAAGCTACTGACTGAATGAAAGGAGCTGGCATCTCACTCTCTTTGAATCTTCTTTATCATGCTAGGTTTAGCAGGAAAAAGCAAAAAATTTCAGAATTGCACCTTGCAATGTGGAGATATTACTGTTTGTGCATTTACAATATTCATTGATTTTTGCCATTGAAAAACATCATGTTATTCATATACCAGAAATGTTTGAAGCTACTGACTGAATGAAAGGAGCTGGCATCTCACTCTCTTTGAATCTTCTTTACCATGCTAGGATTAGCAGGAAAAAGCAAAAAATTTCAGAATTGCACCTTGCAATGTGGAGATATTACTGTTTGTGCATTTACAATATTCATTGATTTTTGCCATTGAAAAACGTCCAGAAATGTTTGAAGCTACTGACTGAATGAAAGGAGCTGGCATCTCACTCTCTTTTAATCTTCTTTATCATGCTAGGATTAGCAGGAAAAAGCAAAAAATTTCAGAATTGCACCTTGCAATGTGGAGATATTACTGTTTGTGCATTTACAATATTCATTGATTTTTGCCATTGAAAAACATCATGTTATTCATATACCAGAAATGTTTGAAGCTACTGACTGAATGAAAGGAGCTGGCATCTCACTCTCTTTGAATCTTCTTTATCATGCTAGGATTAGCAGGAAAAAGCAAAAAATTTCAGAATTGCACCTTGCAATGTGGAGATATTACTGTTTGTGCATTTACAATATTCATTGATTTTTGCCATTGAAAAACGTCCAGAAATGTTTGAAGCTACTGACTGAATGAAAGGAGCTGGCATCTCACTCTCTTTGAATCTTCTTTATCATGCTAGGATTAGCAGGAAAAAGCAAAAAATTTCAGAATTGCACCTTGCAATGTGGAGATATTACTGTTTGTGCATTTACAATATTCATTGACTTTTGCCATTGAAAAACGTCCAGAAATGTTTGAAGCTACTGACTGAATGAAAGGAGCTGGCATCTCACTCTCTTTGATTCTTCTTTATCATGCTAGGATTAGCAGGAAAAAGCAAAAAATTTCAGAATTGCACCTTGCAATGTGGAGATATTACTGTTTGTGCATTTACAATATTCATTGATTTTTGCCATTGAAAAACGTCCAGAAATGTTTGAAGCTACTGACTGAATGAAAGGAGCTGGCATCTCACTCTCTTTGAATCTTCTTTATCATGCTAGGATTAGCAGGAAAAAGCAAAAAATTTCAGAATTGCACCTTGCAATGTGGAGATATTACTGTTTGTGCATTTACAATATTCATTGATTTTTGCCATTGAAAAACATCATGTTATTCATATACCAGAAATGTTTGAAGCTACTGACTGAATGAAAGGAGCCGGCATCTCACTCTCTTTGAATCTTCTTTATAATGCTAGGATTAGCAGGAAAAAGCAAAAAATTTCAGAATTGCACCTTGCAATGTGGAGATATTACTGTTTGTGCATTTACAATATTCATTGATTTTTGCCATTGAAAAACGTCCAGAAATGTTTGAAGCTACTGACTGAATGAAAGGAGCTGGCATCTCACTCTCTTTGAATCTTCTTTATCATGCTAGTATTAGCAGGAAAAAGCAAAAAATTTCAGAATTGCACCTTGCAATGTGGAGATATTACTGTTTGTGCATTTACAATATTCATTGATTTTTGCCATTGAAAAACGTCCAGAAATGTTTGAAGCTACTGACTGAATGAAAGGAGCTGGCATCTCACTCTCTTTGAATCTTCTTTATCATGCTAGGATTAGCAGGAAAAAGCAAAAAATTTCAGAATTACACCTTGCAATGTGGAGATATTACTGTTTGTGCATTTACAATATTCATTGATTTTTGCCATTGAAAAACGTCCAGAAATGTTTGAAGCTACTGACTGAATGAAAGGAGCTGGCATCTCACTCTCTTTGAATCTTCTTTATCATGCTAGGATTAGCAGGAAAAAGCAAAAAATTTCAGAATTGCACCTTGCAATGTGGAGATATTACTGTTTGTGCATTTACAATATTCATTGATTTTTGCCATTGAAAAACGTCCAGAAATGTTTGAAGCTACTGACTGAATGAAAGGAGCTGGCATCTCACTCTCTTTGAATCTTCTTTATCATGCTAGGATTAGCAGGAAAAAGCAAAAAATTTCAGAATTGCACCTTGCAATGTGGAGATATTACTGTTTGTGCATTTACAATATTCATTGATTTTTGCCATTGAAAAACGTCCAGAAATGTTTGAAGCTACTGACTGAATGAAAGGAGCTGGCATCTCACTCTCTTTGAATCTTCTTTATCATGCTAGGATTAGCAGGAAAAAGCAAAAAATTTCAGAATTGCACCTTGCAATGTGGAGATATTACTGTTTGTGCATTTACAATATTCATTGATTTTTGCCATTGAAAAACATCATGTTATTCATATACCAGAAATGTTTGAAGCTACTGACTGAATGAAAGGAGCTGGCATCTCACTCTCTTTGAATCTTCTTTATCATGCTAGGATTAGCAGGAAAAAGCAAAAAATTTCAGAATTGCACCTTGCAATGTGGAGATATTACTGTTTGTGCATTTACAATATTCATTGATTTTTACCATTGAAAAACGTCCAGAAATGTTTGAAGCTACTGACTGAATGAAAGGAGCTGGCATCTCACTCTCTTTGAATCTTCTTTATCATGCTAGGATTAGCAGGAAAAAGCAAAAAATTTCAGAATTGCACCTTGCAATGTGGAGATATTACTGTTTGTGCATTTACAATATTCATTGATTTTTGCCATTGAAAAACATCATGTTATTCATATACCAGAAATGTTTGAAGCTACTGACTGAATGAAAGGAGCTGGCATCTCACTCTCTTTGAATCTTCTTTATCATGCTAGGATAAGCAGGAAAAAGCAAAAAATTTCAGAATTGCACCTTGCAATGTGGAGATATTACTGTTTGTGCATTTACAATATTCATTGATTTTTGCCATTGAAAAACGTCCAGAAATGTTTGAAGCTACTGACTGAATGAAAGGAGCTGGCATCTCACTCTCTTTGAATCTTCTTTATCATGCTAGGATTAGCAGGAGAAAGCAAAAAATTTCAGAATTGCACCTTGCAATGTGGAGATATTACTGTTTGTGCATTTACAATATTCATTGATTTTTGCCATAGAAAAACGTCCAGAGATGATTGAAGCTACTGACTGAATGAAAGGAGCTGGCATCTCACTCTCTTTGAATCTTCTTTATCATGCTAGGATTAGCAGGAAAAAGCAAAAAATTTCAGAATTGCACCTTGCAATGTGGAGATATTACTGTTTGTGCATTTACAATATTCATTGATTTTTGCCATTGAAAAACGTCCAGAAATGTTTGAAGCTACTGACTGAATGAAAGGAGCTGGCATCTCACTCTCTTTGAATCTTCTTTATCATGCTAGGATTAGCAGGAAAAAGCAAAAAAATTCAGAATTGCACCTTGCAATGTGGAGATATTACTGTTTGTGCATTTACAATATTCATTGATTTTTGCCATTGAAAAACGTCCAGAAATGTTTGAAGCTACTGACTGAATGAAAGGAGCTGGCATCTCACTCTCTTTGAATCTTCTTTATCATGCTAGGATTAGCAGGAAAAAGCAAAAAATTTCAGAATTGCACCTTGCAATGTGGAGATATTACTGTTTGTGCATTTACAATATTCATTGATTTTTGCCATTGAAAAACGTCCAGAAATGTTTGAAGCTACTGACTGAATGAAAGGAGCTGGCATCTCACTCTCTTTGAATCTCCTTTATCATGCTAGGATTAGCAGGAAAAAGCAAAAAATTTCAGAATTGCACCTTGCAATGTGGAGATATTACTGTTTGTGCATTTACAATATTCATTGATTTTTGCCATTGAAAAACGTCCAGAAATGTTTGAAGCTACTGACTGAATGAAAGGAGCTGGCATCTCACTCTCTTTGAATCTTCTTTATCATGCTAGGATTAGCAGGAAAAAGCAAAAAATTTCAGAATTGCACCTTGCAATGTGGAGATATTACTGTTTGTGCATTTACAATATTCATTGATTTTTGCCATTGAAAAACGTCCAGAAATGTTTGAAGCTACTGACTGAATGAAAGGAGCTGGCATCTCACTCTCTTTGAATCTTCTTTATCATGCTAGGATTAGCAGGAAAAAGCAAACAATTTCAGAATTGCACCTTGCAATGTGGAGATATTACTGTTTGTGCATTTACAATATTCATTGATTTTTGCCATTGAAAAACGTCCAGAAATGTTTGAAGCTACTGACTGAATGAAAGGAGCTGGCATCTCACTCTCTTTGAATCTTCTTTATCATGCTAGGATTAGCAGGAAAAAGCAAAAAATTTCAGAATTGCACCTTGCAATGTGGAGATATTACTGTTTGTGCATTTACAATATTCATTGATTTTTGCCATTGAAAAACATCATGTTATTCATATACCAGAAATGTTTGAAGCTACTGACTGAATGAAAGGAGCTGGCATCTCACTCTATTTGAATCTTCTTTATCATGCTAGGTTTAGCAGGAAAAAGCAAAAAATTTCAGAATTGCACCTTGCAATGTGGAGATATTACTGTTTGTGCATTTACAATATTCATTGATTTTTGCCATTGAAAAATGTCCAGAAATGTTTGAAGCTACTGACTGAATGAAAGGAGCTGGCATCTCACTCTCTTTGAATCTTCTTTATCATGCTAGGTTTAGCAGGAAAAAGCAAAAAATTTCAGAATTGCACCTTGCAATGTGGAGATATTACTGTTTGTGCATTTACAATATTCATTGATTTTTGCCATTGAAAAACATCATGTTATTCATATACCAGAAATGTTTGAAGCTACTGACTGAATGAAAGGAGCTGGCATCTCACTCTCTTTGAATCTTCTTTACCATGCTAGGATTAGCAGGAAAAAGCAAAAAATTTCAGAATTGCACCTTGCAATGTGGAGATATTACTGTTTGTGCATTTACAATATTCATTGATTTTTGCCATTGAAAAACGTCCAGAAATGTTTGAAGCTACTGACTGAATGAAAGGAGCTGGCATCTCACTCTCTTTTAATCTTCTTTATCATGCTAGGATTAGCAGGAAAAAGCAAAAAATTTCAGAATTGCACCTTGCAATGTGGAGATATTACTGTTTGTGCATTTACAATATTCATTGATTTTTGCCATTGAAAAACATCATGTTATTCATATACCAGAAATGTTTGAAGCTACTGACTGAATGAAAGGAGCTGGCATCTCACTCTCTTTGAATCTTCTTTATCATGCTAGGATTAGCAGGAAAAAGCAAAAAATTTCAGAATTGCACCTTGCAATGTGGAGATATTACTGTTTGTGCATTTACAATATTCATTGATTTTTGCCATTGAAAAACGTCCAGAAATGTTTGAAGCTACTGACTGAATGAAAGGAGCTGGCATCTCACTCTCTTTGAATCTTCTTTATCATGCTAGGATTAGCAGGAAAAAGCAAAAAATTTCAGAATTGCACCTTGCAATGTGGAGATATTACTGTTTGTGCATTTACAATATTCATTGACTTTTGCCATTGAAAAACGTCCAGAAATGTTTGAAGCTACTGACTGAATGAAAGGAGCTGGCATCTCACTCTCTTTGATTCTTCTTTATCATGCTAGGATTAGCAGGAAAAAGCAAAAAATTTCAGAATTGCACCTTGCAATGTGGAGATATTACTGTTTGTGCATTTACAATATTCATTGATTTTTGCCATTGAAAAACGTCCAGAAATGTTTGAAGCTACTGACTGAATGAAAGGAGCTGGCATCTCACTCTCTTTGAATCTTCTTTATCATGCTAGGATTAGCAGGAAAAAGCAAAAAATTTCAGAATTGCACCTTGCAATGTGGAGATATTACTGTTTGTGCATTTACAATATTCATTGATTTTTGCCATTGAAAAACATCATGTTATTCATATACCAGAAATGTTTGAAGCTACTGACTGAATGAAAGGAGCCGGCATCTCACTCTCTTTGAATCTTCTTTATAATGCTAGGATTAGCAGGAAAAAGCAAAAAATTTCAGAATTGCACCTTGCAATGTGGAGATATTACTGTTTGTGCATTTACAATATTCATTGATTTTTGCCATTGAAAAACGTCCAGAAATGTTTGAAGCTACTGACTGAATGAAAGGAGCTGGCATCTCACTCTCTTTGAATCTTCTTTATCATGCTAGTATTAGCAGGAAAAAGCAAAAAATTTCAGAATTGCACCTTGCAATGTGGAGATATTACTGTTTGTGCATTTACAATATTCATTGATTTTTGCCATTGAAAAACGTCCAGAAATGTTTGAAGCTACTGACTGAATGAAAGGAGCTGGCATCTCACTCTCTTTGAATCTTCTTTATCATGCTAGGATTAGCAGGAAAAAGCAAAAAATTTCAGAATTACACCTTGCAATGTGGAGATATTACTGTTTGTGCATTTACAATATTCATTGATTTTTGCCATTGAAAAACGTCCAGAAATGTTTGAAGCTACTGACTGAATGAAAGGAGCTGGCATCTCACTCTCTTTGAATCTTCTTTATCATGCTAGGATTAGCAGGAAAAAGCAAAAAATTTCAGAATTGCACCTTGCAATGTGGAGATATTACTGTTTGTGCATTTACAATATTCATTGATTTTTGCCATTGAAAAACGTCCAGAAATGTTTGAAGCTACTGACTGAATGAAAGGAGCTGGCATCTCACTCTCTTTGAATCTTCTTTATCATGCTAGGATTAGCAGGAAAAAGCAAAAAATTTCAGAATTGCACCTTGCAATGTGGAGATATTACTGTTTGTGCATTTACAATATTCATTGATTTTTGCCATTGAAAAACGTCCAGAAATGTTTGAAGCTACTGACTGAATGAAAGGAGCTGGCATCTCACTCTCTTTGAATCTTCTTTATCATGCTAGGATTAGCAGGAAAAAGCAAAAAATTTCAGAATTGCACCTTGCAATGTGGAGATATTACTGTTTGTGCATTTACAATATTCATTGATTTTTGCCATTGAAAAACATCATGTTATTCATATACCAGAAATGTTTGAAGCTACTGACTGAATGAAAGGAGCTGGCATCTCACTCTCTTTGAATCTTCTTTATCATGCTAGGATTAGCAGGAAAAAGCAAAAAATTTCAGAATTGCACCTTGCAATGTGGAGATATTACTGTTTGTGCATTTACAATATTCATTGATTTTTGCCATTGAAAAACGTCCAGAAATGTTTGAAGCTACTGACTGAATGAAAGGAGGTGGCATCTCACTCTCTTTTAATCTTCTTTATCATGCTAGGATTAGCAGGAAAAAGCAAAAAATTTCAGAATTGCACCTTGCAATGTGGAGATATTACTGTTTGTGCATTTACAATATTCATTGATTTTTGCCATTGAAAAACATCATGTTATTCATATACCAGAAATGTTTGAAGCTACTGACTGAATGAAAGGAGCTGGCATCTCACTCTCTTTGAATCTTCTTTATCATGCTAGGATTAGCAGGAAAAAGCAAAAAATTTCAGAATTGCACCTTGCAATGTGGAGATATTACTGTTTGTGCATTTACAATATTCATTGATTTTTGCCATTGAAAAACGTCCAGAAATGTTTGAAGCTACTGACTGAATGAAAGGAGCTGGCATCTCACTCTCTTTGAATCTTCTTTATCATGCTAGGATTAGCAGGAAAAAGCAAAAAATTTCAGAATTGCACCTTGCAATGTGGAGATATTACTGTTTGTGCATTTACAATATTCATTGATTTTTGCCATTGAAAAACGTCCAGAAATGTTTGAAGCTACTGACTGAATGAAAGGAGCTGGCATCTCACTCTCTTTGATTCTTCTTTATCATGCTAGGATTAGCAGGAAAAAGCAAAAAATTTCAGAATTGCACCTTGCAATGTGGAGATATTACTGTTTGTGCATTTACAATATTCATTGATTTTTGCCATTGAAAAACGTCCAGAAATGTTTGAAGCTACTGACTGAATGAAAGGAGCTGGCATCTCACTCTCTTTGAATCTTCTTTATCATGCTAGGATTAGCAGGAAAAAGCAAAAAATTTCAGAATTGCACCTTGCAATGTGGAGATATTACTGTTTGTGCATTTACAATATTCATTGATTTTTGCCATTGAAAAACATCCAGAAATGTTTGAAGCTACTGACTGAATGAAAGGAGCTGGCATCTCACTCTCTTTGAATCTTCTTTATCATGCTAGGATTAGCAGGAAAAAGCAAAAAATTTCAGAATTGCACCTTGCAATGTGGAGATATTACTGTTTGTGCATTTACAATATTCATTGATTTTTGCCATTGAAAAACGTCCAGAAATGTTTGAAGCTACTGACTGAATGAAAGGAGCTGGCATCTCACTCTCTTTGAATCTTCTTTATCATGCTAGGATTAGCAGGAAAAAGCAAAAAATTTCAGAATTGCACCTTGCAATGTGGAGATATTACTGTTTGTGCATTTACAATATTCATTGATTTTTGCCATTGAAAAACATCATGTTATTCATATACCAGAAATGTTTGAAGCTACTGACTGAATGAAAGGAGCTGGCATCTCACTCTCTTTGAATCTTCTTTATCATGCTAGGATTAGCAGGAAAAAGCAAAAAATATCAGAATTGCACCTTGCAATCTGGAGATATTACTGTTTGTGCATTTACAATATTCATTGATTTTTGCCATTGAAAAACGTCCAGAAATGTTTGAAGCTACTGACTGAATGAAAGGAGCTGGCATCTCACTCTCTTTGAATCTTCTTTATCATGCTAGGATTAGCAGGAGAAAGCAAAAAATGTCATAATTGCACCTTGCAATGTGGAGATATTACTGTTTGTGCATTTACAATATTCATTGATTTTTGCCATTGAAAAACGTCCAGAAATGTTTGAAGCTACTGACTGAATGAAAGGAGCTGGCATCTCACTCTCTTTGAATCTTCTTTATCATGCTAGGATTAGCAGGAAAAAGCAAAAAATTTCAGAATTGCACCTTGCAATGTGGAGATATTACTGTTTGTGCATTTACAATATTCATTGATTTTTGCCATTGAAAAACGTCCAGAAATGTTTGAAGCTACTGACTGAATGAAAGGAGCTGGCATCTCACTCTCTTTGAATCTTCTTTATCATGCTAGGATTAGCAGGAAAAAGCAAAAAATTTCAGAATTGCACCTTGCAATGTGGAGATATTACTGTTTGTGCATTTACCATTTTCATTGATTTTTGCCATTGAAAAACGTCCAGAAATGTTTGAAGCTACTGACTGAATGAAAGGAGCTGGCATCTCACTCTCTTTGAATCTTCTTTATCATGCTAGGATTAGCAGGAAAAAGCAAAAAATTTCAGAATTGCACGTTGCAATGTGGAGATATTACTGTTTGTGAATTTACAATATTCATTGATTTTTGCCATTGAAAAACGTCCAGAAATGTTTGAAGCTACTGACTGAATGAAAGGAGCTGGCATCTCACTCTCTTTGAATCTTCTTTATCATGCTAGGATTAGCAGGAAAAAGCAAAAAATTTCAGAATTGCACCTTGCAATGTGGAGATATTACTGTTTGTGCATTTACAATATTCATTGATTTTTGCCATTGAAAAACGTCCAGAAATGTTTGAAGCTACTGACTGAACGAAAGGAGCTGGCATCTCACTCTCTTTGAATCTTCTTTATCATGCTAGGATTAGCAGGAAAAAGCAAAAAAATTCAGAATTGCACCTTGCAATGTGGAGATATTACTGTTTGTGCATTTACAATATTCATTGATTTTTGCCTTTGAAAAACATCATGTTATTCATATACCAGAAATGTTTGAAGCTACTGACTGAATGAAAGGAGCTGGCATCTCACTCTCTTTGAATCTTCTTTATCATGCTAGGATTAGCAGGAAAAAGCAAAAAATTTCAGAATTGCACCTTGCAATGTGGAGATATTACTGTTTGTGCATTTACAATATTCATTGATTTTTGCCATTGAAAAACGTCCAGAAATGTTTGAAGCTACTGACTGAATGAAAGGAGCTGGCATCTCACTCTCTTTGAATCTTCTTTATCATGCTAGGATTAGCAGGAGAAAGCAAAAAATTTCAGAATTGCACCTTGCAATGTGGAGATATTACTGTTTGTGCATTTACAATATTCATTGATTTTTGCCATTGAAAAACGTCCAGAAATGTTTGAAGCTACTGACTGAATGAAAGGAGCTGGCATCTCACTCTCTTTGAATCTTCTTTATCATGCTAGGATTAGCAGGAAAAAGCAAAAAATTTCAGAATTGCACCTTGCAATGTGGAGATATTACTGTTTGTGCATTTACAATATTCATTGATTTTTGCCATTGAAAAACGTCCAGAAATGTTTGAAGCTACTGACTGAACGAAAGGAGCTGGCATCTCACTCTCTTTGAATCTTCTTTATCATGCTAGGATTAGCAGGAAAAAGCAAAAAAATTCAGAATTGCACCTTGCAATGTGGAGATATTACTGTTTGTGCATTTACAATATTCATTGATTTTTGCCTTTGAAAAACATCATGTTATTCATATACCAGAAATGTTTGAAGCTACTGACTGAATGAAAGGAGCTGGCATCTCACTCTCTTTGAATCTTCTTTATCATGCTAGGATTAGCAGGAAAAAGCAAAAAATTTCAGAATTGCACCTTGCAATGTGGAGATATTACTGTTTGTGCATTTACAATATTCATTGATTTTTGCCATTGAAAAACGTCCAGAAATGTTTGAAGCTACTGACTGAATGAAAGGAGCTGGCATCTCACTCTCTTTGAATCTTCTTTATCATGCTAGGATTAGCAGGAAAAAGCAAAAAAATTCAGAATTGCACCTTGCAATGTGGAGATATTACTGTTTGTGCATTTACAATATTCATTGATTTTTGCCATTGAAAAACGTCCAGAAATGTTTGAAGCTACTGACTGAATGAAAGGAGCTGGCATCTCACTCTCTTTGAATCTTCTTTATCATGCTAGGATTAGCAGGAAAAAGCAAAAAATTTCAGAATTGCACCTTGCAATGTGGAGATATTACTGTTTGTGCATTTACAATATTCATTGATTTTTGCCATTGAAAAACGTCCAGAAATGTTTGAAGCTACTGACTGAATGAAAGGAGCTGGCATCTCACTCTCTTTGAATCTTCTTTATCATGCTAGGATTAGCAGGAAAAAGCAAAAAATTTCAGAATTGCACCTTGCAATGTGGAGATATTACTGTTTGTGCATTTACAATATTCATTGATTTTTGCCATTGAAAAACGTCCAGAAATGTTTGAAGCTACTGACTGAATGAAAGGAGCTGGCATCTCACTCTCTTTGAATCTTCTTTATCATGCTAGGATTAGCAGGAAAAAGCAAAAAATTTCAGAATTGCACCTTGCAATGTGGAGATATTACTGTTTGTGCATTTACAATATTCATTGATTTTTGCCATTGAAAAACGTCCAGAAATGTTTGAAGCTACTGACTGAATGAAAGGAGCTGGCATCTCACTCTCTTTGAATCTTCTTTATCATGCTAGGATTAGCAGGAAAAAGCAAACAATTTCAGAATTGCACCTTGCAATGTGGAGATATTACTGTTTGTGCATTTACAATATTCATTGATTTTTGCCATTGAAAAACGTCCAGAAATGTTTGAAGCTACTGACTGAATGAAAGGAGCTGGCATCTCACTCTCTTTGAATCTTCTTTATCATGCTAGGATTAGCAGGAAAAAGCAAAAAATTTCAGAATTGCACCTTGCAATGTGGAGATATTACTGTTTGTGCATTTACAATATTCATTGACTTTTGCCATTGAAAAACATCATGTTATTCATATACCAGAAATGTTTGAAGCTACTGACTGAATGAAAGGAGCTGGCATCTCACTCTCTTTGAATCTTCTTTATCATGCTAGGATTAGCAGGAAAAAGCAGAAAATTTCAGAATTGCACCTTGCAATGTGGAGATATTACTGTTTGTGCATTTACAATATTCATTGATTTTTGCCATTGAAAAACGTCCAGAAATGTTTGAAGCTACTGACTGAATGAAAGGAGCTGGCATCTCACTCTCTTTGAATCTTCTTTATCATGCTAGGATTAGCAGGAAAAAGCAAAAAATTTCAGAATTGCACCTTGCAATGTGGAGATATTACTGTTTGTGCATTTACAATATTCATTGATTTTTGCCATTGAAAAACGTCCAGAAATGTTTGAAGCTACTGACTGAATGAAAGGAGCTGGCATCTCACTCTCTTTGAATCTTCTTTATCATGCTAGGATTAGCAGGAAAAAGCAAAAAATTTCAGAATTGCACGTTGCAATGTGGAGATATTACTGTTTGTGCATTTACAATATTCATTGATTTTTGCCATTGAAAAACGTCCAGAAATGTTTGAAGCTACTGACTGAATGAAAGGAGCTGGCATCTCACTCTCTTTGAATCTTCTTTATCATGCTAGGATTAGCAGGAAAAAGCAAAAAATTTCAGAATTGCACCTTGCAATGTGGAGATATTACTGTTTGTGCATTTACAATATTCATTGATTTTTGCCATTGAAAAACGTCCAGAAATGTTTGAAGCTACTGACTGAATGAAAGGAGCTGGCATCTCACTCTCTTTGAATCTTCTTTATCATGCTAGGATTAGCAGGAAAAAGCAAAAAATTTCAGAATTGCACCTTGCAATGTGGAGATATTACTGTTTGTGCATTTACAATATTCATTGATTTTTGCCTTTGAAAAACATCATGTTATTCATATACCAGAAATGTTTGAAGCTACTGACTGAATGAAAGGAGCTGGCATCTCACTCTCTTTGAATCTTCTTTATCATGCTAGGATTAGCAGGAAAAAGCAAAAAATTTCAGAATTGCACCTTGCAATGTGGAGATATTACTGTTTGTGCATTTACAATATTCATTGATTTTTGCCATTGAAAAACGTCCAGAAATGTTTGAAGCTACTGACTGAATGAAAGGAGCTGGCATCTCACTCTCTTTGAATCTTCTTTATCATGCTAGGATTAGCAGGAGAAAGCAAAAAATTTCAGAATTGCACCTTGCAATGTGGAGATATTACTGTTTGTGCATTTACAATATTCATTGATTTTTGCCATTGAAAAACGTCCAGAAATGTTTGAAGCTACTGACTGAATGAAAGGAGCTGGCATCTCACTCTCTTTGAATCTTCTTTATCATGCTAGGATTAGCAGGAAAAAGCAAAAAATTTCAGAATTGCACCTTGCAATGTGGAGATATTACTGTTTGTGCATTTACAATATTCATTGATTTTTGCCATTGAAAAACGTCCAGAAATGTTTGAAGCTACTGACTGAACGAAAGGAGCTGGCATCTCACTCTCTTTGAATCTTCTTTATCATGCTAGGATTAGCAGGAAAAAGCAAAAAAATTCAGAATTGCACCTTGCAATGTGGAGATATTACTGTTTGTGCATTTACAATATTCATTGATTTTTGCCATTGAAAAACGTCCAGAAATGTTTGAAGCTACTGACTGAATGAAAGGAGCTGGCATCTCACTCTCTTTGAATCTTCTTTATCATGCTAGGATTAGCAGGAAAAAGCAAAAAAATTCAGAATTGCACCTTGCAATGTGGAGATATTACTGTTTGTGCATTTACAATATTCATTGATTTTTGCCTTTGAAAAACATCATGTTATTCATATACCAGAAATGTTTGAAGCTACTGACTGAATGAAAGGAGCTGGCATCTCACTCTCTTTGAATCTTCTTTATCATGCTAGGATTAGCAGGAAAAAGCAAAAAATTTCAGAATTGCACCTTGCAATGTGGAGATATTACTGTTTGTGCATTTACAATATTCATTGATTTTTGCCATTGAAAAACGTCCAGAAATGTTTGAAGCTACTGACTGAATGAAAGGAGCTGGCATCTCACTCTCTTTGAATCTTCTTTATCATGCTAGGATTAGCAGGAAAAAGCAAAAAAATTCAGAATTGCACCTTGCAATGTGGAGATATTACTGTTTGTGCATTTACAATATTCATTGATTTTTGCCATTGAAAAACGTCCAGAAATGTTTGAAGCTACTGACTGAATGAAAGGAGCTGGCATCTCACTCTCTTTGAATCTTCTTTATCATGCTAGGATTAGCAGGAAAAAGCAAAAAATTTCAGAATTGCACCTTGCAATGTGGAGATATTACTGTTTGTGCATTTACAATATTCATTGATTTTTGCCATTGAAAAACGTCCAGAAATGTTTGAAGCTACTGACTGAATGAAAGGAGCTGGCATCTCACTCTCTTTGAATCTTCTTTATCATGCTAGGATTAGCAGGAAAAAGCAAAAAATTTCAGAATTGCACCTTGCAATGTGGAGATATTACTGTTTGTGCATTTACAATATTCATTGATTTTTGCCATTGAAAAACGTCCAGAAATGTTTGAAGCTACTGACTGAATGAAAGGAGCTGGCATCTCACTCTCTTTGAATCTTCTTTATCATGCTAGGATTAGCAGGAAAAAGCAAAAAATTTCAGAATTGCACCTTGCAATGTGGAGATATTACTGTTTGTGCATTTACAATATTCATTGATTTTTGCCATTGAAAAACGTCCAGAAATGTTTGAAGCTACTGACTGAATGAAAGGAGCTGGCATCTCACTCTCTTTGAATCTTCTTTATCATGCTAGGATTAGCAGGAAAAAGCAAACAATTTCAGAATTGCACCTTGCAATGTGGAGATATTACTGTTTGTGCATTTACAATATTCATTGATTTTTGCCATTGAAAAACGTCCAGAAATGTTTGAAGCTACTGACTGAATGAAAGGAGCTGGCATCTCACTCTCTTTGAATCTTCTTTATCATGCTAGGATTAGCAGGAAAAAGCAAAAAATTTCAGAATTGCACCTTGCAATGTGGAGATATTACTGTTTGTGCATTTACAATATTCATTGATTTTTGCCATTGAAAAACATCATGTTATTCATATACCAGAAAAGTTTGAAGCTACTGACTGAATGAAAGGAGCTGGCATCTCACTCTCTTTGAATCTTCTTTATCATGCTAGGATTAGCAGGAAAAAGCAGAAAATTTCAGAATTGCACCTTGCAATGTGGAGATATTACTGTTTGTGCATTTACAATATTCATTGATTTTTGCCATTGAAAAACGTCCAGAAATGTTTGAAGCTACTGACTGAATGAAAGGAGCTGGCATCTCACTCTCTTTGAATCTTCTTTATCATGCTAGGATTAGCAGGAAAAAGCAAAAAATTTCAGAATTGCACCTTGCAATGTGGAGATATTACTGTTTGTGCATTTACAATATTCATTGATTTTTGCCATTGAAAAACATCATGTTATTCATATACCAGAAATGTTTGAAGCTACTGACTGAATGAAAGGAGCTGGCATCTCACTCTCTTTGAATCTTCTTTATCATGCTAGGATTAGCAGGAAAAAGCAAAAAATTTCAGAATTGCACCTTGCAATGTGGAGATATTACTGTTTGTGCATTTACAATATTCATTGATTTTTGCCATTGAAAAACGTCCAGAAATGTTTGAAGCTACTGACTGAATGAAAGGAGCTGGCATCTCTCTCTCTTTGAATCTTCTTTATCATGCTAGGATTAGCAGGAAAAAGCAAAAAATTTCAGAATTGCACCTTGCAATGTGGAGATATTACTGTTTGTGCATTTACAATATTCATTGATTTTTGCCATTGAAAAACGTCCAGAAATGTTTGAAGCTACTGACTGAATGAAAGGAGCTGGCATCTCACTCTCTTTGAATCTTCTTTATCATGCTAGGATTAGCAGGAAAAAGCAAAAAATTTCAGAATTGCACCTTGCAATGTGGAGATATTACTGTTTGTGCATTTACAATATTCATTGATTTTTGCCATTGAAAAACGTCCAGAAATGTTTGAAGCTACTGACTGAATGAAAGGAGCTGGCATCTCACTCTCTTTGAATCTTCTTTATCATGCTAGGATTAGCAGGAAAAAGCAAAAAATTTCAGAATTGCACCTTGCAATGTGGAGATATTACTGTTTGTGCATTTACAATATTCATTGATTTTTGCCATTGAAAAACGTCCAGAAATGTTTGAAGCTACTGACTGAATGAAAGGAGCTGGCATCTCACTCTCTTTGAATCTTCTTTATCATGCTAGGATTAGCAGGAAAAAGCAAAAAATTTCAGAATTGCACCTTGCAATGTGGAGATATTACTGTTTGTGCATTTACAATATTCATTGATTTTTGCCATTGAAAAACGTCCAGAAATGTTTGAAGCTACTGACTGAATGAAAGGAGCTGGCATCTCACTCTCTTTGAATCTTCTTTATCATGCTAGGATTAGCAGGAAAAAGCAAAAAAATTCAGAATTGCACCTTGCAATGTGGAGATATTACTGTTTGTGCATTTACAATATTCATTGATTTTTGCCATTGAAAAACGTCCAGAAATGTTTGAAGCTACTGACTGAATGAAAGGAGCTGGCATCTCACTCTCTTTGAATCTTCTTTATCATGCTAGGATTAGCAGGAAAAAGCAAAAAATTTCAGAATTGCACCTTGCAATGTGGAGATATTACTGTTTGTGCATTTACAATATTCATTGATTTTTGCCATTGAAAAACGTCCAGAAATGTTTGAAGCTACTGACTGAATGAAAGGAGCTGGCATCTCACTCTCTTTGAATCTTCTTTATCATGCTAGGATTAGCAGGAAAAAGCAAAAAATTTCAGAATTGCACCTTGCAATGTGGAGATATTACTGTTTGTGCATTTACAATATTCATTGATTTTTGCCATTGAAAAACGTCCAGAAATGTTTGAAGCTACTGACTGAATGAAAGGAGCTGGCATCTCACTCTCTTTGAATCTTCTTTATCATGCTAGGATTAGCAGGAAAAAGCAAAAAATTTCAGAATTGCACCTTGCAATGTGGAGATATTACTGTTTGTGCATTTACAATATTCATTGATTTTTGCCATTGAAAAACGTCCAGAAATGTTTGAAGCTACTGACTGAATGAAAGGAGCTGGCATCTCACTCTCTTTGAATCTTCTTTATCATGCTAGGATTAGCAGGAAAAAGCAAACAATTTCAGAATTGCACCTTGCAATGTGTAGATATTACTGTTTGTGCATTTACAATATTCATTGATTTTTGCCATTGAAAAACGTCCAGAAATGTTTGAAGCTACTGACTGAATGAAAGGAGCTGGCATCTCACTCTCTTTGAATCTTCTTTATCATGCTAGGATTAGCAGGAAAAAGCAAAAAATTTCAGAATTGCACCTTGCAATGTGGAGATATTACTGTTTGTGCATTTACAATATTCATTGATTTTTGCCATTGAAAAACAAAATGTTATTCATATACCAGAAATGTTTGAAGCTACTGACTGAATGAAAGGAGCTGGCATCTCACTCTCTTTGAATCTTCTTTATCATGCAAGGTTTAGCAGGAAAAAGCAAAAAATTTCAGAATTGCACCTTGCAATGTGGAGATATTACTGTTTGTGCATTTACAATATTCATTGATTTTTGCCATTGAAAAATGTCCAGAAATGTTTGAAGCTACTGACTGAATGAAAGGAGCTGGCATCTCACTCTCTTTGAATCTTCTTTATCATGCTAGGATTAGCAGGAAAAAGCAAAAAAATTCAGAATTGCACCTTGCAATGTGGAGATATTACTGTTTGTGCATTTACAATATTCATTGATTTTTGCCATTGAAAAACATCATGTTATTTATATACCAGAAATGTTTGAAGCTACTGACTGAATGAAAGGAGCTGGCATCTCACTCTCTTTGAATCTTCTTTATCATGCTAGGATTAGCAGGAAAAAGCAGAAAATTTCAGAATTGCACCTTGCAATGTGGAGATATTACTGTTTGTGCATTTACAATATTCATTGATTTTTGCCATTGAAAAACGTCCAGAAATGTTTGAAGCTACTGACTGAATGAAAGGAGCTGGCATCTCACTCTCTTTGAATCTTCTTTATCATGCTAGGATTAGCAGGAAAAAGCAAAAAATTTCAGAATTGCACCTTGCAATGTGGAGATATTACTGTTTGTGCATTTACAATATTCATTGATTTTTGCCATTGAAAAACGTCCAGAAATGTTTGAAGCTACTGACTGAATGAAAGGAGCTGGCATCTCACTCTCTTTGAATCTTCTTTATCATGCTAGGATTAGCAGGAAAAAGCAAAAAATTTCAGAATTGCACCTTGCAATGTGGAGATATTACTGTTTGTGCATTTACAATATTCATTGATTTTTGCCATTGAAAAACATCATGTTATTCATATACCAGAAATGTTTGAAGCTACTGACTGAATGAAAGGAGCTGGCATCTCACTCTCTTTGAATCTTCTTTATCATGCTAGGATTAGCAGGAAAAAGCAAAAAATTTCAGAATTGCACCTTGCAATGTGGAGATATTACTGTTTGTGCATTTACAATATTCATTGATTTTTGCCATTGAAAAACGTCCAGAAATGTTTGAAGCTACTGACTGAATGAAAGGAGCTGGCATCTCACTCTCTTTGAATCTTCTTTATCATGCTAGGATTAGCAGGAAAAAGCAAAAAATTTCAGAATTGCACCTTGCAATGTGGAGATATTACTGTTTGTGCATTTACAATATTCATTGATTTTTGCCATTGAAAAACGTCCAGAAATGTTTGAAGCTACTGACTGAATGAAAGGAGCTGGCATCTCACTCTCTTTGATTCTTCTTTATCATGCTAGGATTAGCAGGAAAAAGCAAAAAATTTCAGAATTGCACCTTGCAATGTGGAGATATTACTGTTTGTGCATTTACAATATTCATTGATTTTTGCCATTGAAAAACGTCCAGAAATGTTTGAAGCTACTGACTGAATGAAAGGAGCTGGCATCTCACTCTCTTTGAATCTTCTTTATCATGCTAGGATTAGCAGGAAAAAGCAAAAAATTTCAGAATTGCACCTTGCAATGTGGAGATATTACTGTTTGTGCATTTACAATATTCATTGATTTTTGCCATTGAAAAGCATCATGTTATTCATATACCAGAAATGTTTGAAGCTACTGACTGAATGAAAGGAGCCGGCATCTCACTCTCTTTGAATCTTCTTTATCATGCTAGGATTAGCAGGAAAAAGCAAAAAATTTCAGAATTGCACCTTGCAATGTGGAGATATTACTGTTTGTGCATTTACAATATTCATTGATTTTTGCCATTGAAAAACGTCCAGAAATGTTTGAAGCTACTGACTGAATGAAAGGAGCTGGCATCTCACTCTCTTTGAATCTTCTTTATCATGCTAGGATTAGCAGGAAAAAGCAAAAAATTTCAGAATTGCACCTTGCAATGTGGAGATATTACTGTTTGTGCATTTACAATATTCATTGATTTTTGCCATTGAAAAACGTCCAGAAATGTTTGAAGCTACTGACTGAATGAAAGGAGCTGGCATCTCACTCTCTTTGAATCTTCTTTATCATGCTAGGATTAGCAGGAAAAAGCAAAACATTTCAGAATTGCACCTTGCAATGTGGAGATATTACTGTTTGTGCATTTACAATATTCATTGATTTTTGCCATTGAAAAACGTCCAGAAATGTTTGAAGCTACTGACTGAATGAAAGGAGCTGGCATCTCACTCTCTTTGAATCTTCTTTATCATGCTAGGATTAGCAGGAAAAAGCAAAAAATTTCAGAATTGCACCTTGCAATGTGGAGATATTACTGTTTGTGCATTTACAATATTCATTGATTTTTGCCATTGAAAAACGTCCAGAAATGTTTGAAGCTACTGACTGAATGAAAGGAGCTGGCATCTCACTCTCTTTGAATCTTCTTTATCATGCTAGGATTAGCAGGAAAAAGCAAAACATTTCAGAATTGCACCTTGCAATGTGGAGATATTACTGTTTGTGCATTTACAATATTCATTGATTTTTGCCATTGAAAAACGTCCAGAAATGTTTGAAGCTACTGACTGAATGAAAGGAGCTGGCATCTCACTCTCTTTGAATCTTCTTTATCATGCTAGGATTAGCAGGAAAAAGCAAAACATTTCAGAATTGCACCTTGCAATGTGGAGATATTACTGTTTGTGCATTTACAATATTCATTGATTTTTGCCATTGAAAAACGTCCAGAAATGTTTGAAGCTACTGACTGAATGAAAGGAGCTGGCATCTCACTCTCTTTGAATCTTCTTTATCATGCTAGGATTAGCAGGAAAAAGCAAAACATTTCAGAATTGCACCTTGCAATGTGGAGATATTACTGTTTGTGCATTTACAATATTCATTGATTTTTGCCATTGAAAAACGTCCAGAAATGTTTGAAGCTACTGACTGAATGAAAGGAGCTGGCATCTCACTCTCTTTGAATCTTCTTTATCATGCTAGGATTAGCAGGAAAAAGCAAAAAATTTCAGAATTGCACCTTGCAATGTGGAGATATTACTGTTTGTGCATTTACAATATTCATTGATTTTTGCCATTGAAAAACGTCCAGAAATGTTTGAAGCTACTGACTGAATGAAAGGAGCTGGCATCTCACTCTCTTTGAATCTTCTTTATCATGCAAGGTTTAGCAGGAAAAAGCAAAAAATTTCAGAATTGCACCTTGCAATGTGGAGATATTACTGTTTGTGCATTTACAATATTCATTGATTTTTGCCATTGAAAAATGTCCAGAAATGTTTGAAGCTACTGACTGAATGAAAGGAGCTGGCATCTCACTCTCTTTGAATCTTCTTTATCATGCTAGGATAAGCAGGAAAAAGCAAAAAAATTCAGAATTGCACCTTGCAATGTGGAGATATTACTGTTTGTGCATTTACAATATTCATTGATTTTTTCCATTGAAAAACATCATGTTATTCATATACCAGAAATGTTTGAAGCTACTGACTGAATGAAAGGAGCTGGCATCTCACTCTCTTTGAATCTTCTTTATCATGCTAGGATTAGCAGGAAAAAGCAGAAAATTTCAGAATTGCACCTTGCAATGTGGAGATATTACTGTTTGTGCATTTACAATATTCATTGATTTTTGCCATTGAAAAACGTCCAGAAATGTTTGAAGCTACTGACTGAATGAAAGGAGCTGGCATCTCACTCTCTTTGAATCTTCTTTATCATGCTAGGATTAGCAGGAAAAAGCAAAAAATTTCAGAATTGCACCTTGCAATGTGGAGATATTACAGTTTGTGCATTTACAATATTCATTGATTTTTGCCATTGAAAAACGTCCAGAAATGTTTGAAGCTACTGACTGAATGAAAGGAGCTGGCATCTCACTCTCTTTGAATCTTCTTTATCATGCTAGGATTAGCAGGAAAAAGCAAAAAATTTCAGAATTGCACCTTGCAATGTGGAGATATTACTGTTTGTGCATTTACAATATTCATTGATTTTTGCCATTGAAAAACATCATGTTATTCATATACCAGAAATGTTTGAAGCTACTGACTGAATGAAAGGAGCTGGCATCTCACTCTCTTTGAATCTTCTTTATCATGCTAGGATTAGCAGGAAAAAGCAAAAAATTTCAGAATTGCACCTTGCAATGTGGAGATATTACTGTTTGTGCATTTACAATATTCATTGATTTTTGCCATTGAAAAACGTCCAGAAATGTTTGAAGCTACTGACTGAATGAAAGGAGCTGGCATCTCACTCTCTTTGAATCTTCTTTATCATGCTAGGATTAGCAGGAAAAAGCAAAAAATTTCAGAATTGCACCTTGCAATGTGGAGATATTACTGTTTGTGCATTTACAATATTCATTGATTTTTGCCATTGAAAAATGTCCAGAAATGTTTGAAGCTACTGACTGAATGAAAGGAGCTGGCATCTCACTCTCTTTGAATCTTCTTTATCATGCTAGGATTAGCAGGAAAAAGCAAAAAAATTCAGAATTGCACCTTGCAATGTGGAGATATTACTGTTTGTGCATTTACAATATTCATTGATTTTTGCCATTGAAAAACATCATGTTATTTATATACCAGAAATGTTTGAAGCTACTGACTGAATGAAAGGAGCTGGCATCTCACTCTCTTTGAATCTTCTTTATCATGCTAGGATTAGCAGGAAAAAGCAGAAAATTTCAGAATTGCACCTTGCAATGTGGAGATATTACTGTTTGTGCATTTACAATATTCATTGATTTTTGCCATTGAAAAACGTCCAGAAATGTTTGAAGCTACTGACTGAATGAAAGGAGCTGGCATCTCACTCTCTTTGAATCTTCTTTATCATGCTAGGATTAGCAGGAAAAAGCAAAAAATTTCAGAATTGCACCTTGCAATGTGGAGATATTACTGTTTGTGCATTTACAATATTCATTGATTTTTGCCATTGAAAAACGTCCAGAAATGTTTGAAGCTACTGACTGAATGAAAGGAGCTGGCATCTCACTCTCTTTGAATCTTCTTTATCATGCTAGGATTAGCAGGAAAAAGCAAAAAATTTCAGAATTGCACCTTGCAATGTGGAGATATTACTGTTTGTGCATTTACAATATTCATTGATTTTTGCCATTGAAAAACATCATGTTATTCATATACCAGAAATGTTTGAAGCTACTGACTGAATGAAAGGAGCTGGCATCTCACTCTCTTTGAATCTTCTTTATCATGCTAGGATTAGCAGGAAAAAGCAAAAAATTTCAGAATTGCACCTTGCAATGTGGAGATATTACTGTTTGTGCATTTACAATATTCATTGATTTTTGCCATTGAAAAACGTCCAGAAATGTTTGAAGCTACTGACTGAATGAAAGGAGCTGGCATCTCACTCTCTTTGAATCTTCTTTATCATGCTAGGATTAGCAGGAAAAAGCAAAAAATTTCAGAATTGCACCTTGCAATGTGGAGATATTACTGTTTGTGCATTTACAATATTCATTGATTTTTGCCATTGAAAAACGTCCAGAAATGTTTGAAGCTACTGACTGAATGAAAGGAGCTGGCATCTCACTCTCTTTGATTCTTCTTTATCATGCTAGGATTAGCAGGAAAAAGCAAAAAATTTCAGAATTGCACCTTGCAATGTGGAGATATTACTGTTTGTGCATTTACAATATTCATTGATTTTTGCCATTGAAAAACGTCCAGAAATGTTTGAAGCTACTGACTGAATGAAAGGAGCTGGCATCTCACTCTCTTTGAATCTTCTTTATCATGCTAGGATTAGCAGGAAAAAGCAAAAAATTTCAGAATTGCACCTTGCAATGTGGAGATATTACTGTTTGTGCATTTACAATATTCATTGATTTTTGCCATTGAAAAGCATCATGTTATTCATATACCAGAAATGTTTGAAGCTACTGACTGAATGAAAGGAGCCGGCATCTCACTCTCTTTGAATCTTCTTTATCATGCTAGGATTAGCAGGAAAAAGCAAAAAATTTCAGAATTGCACCTTGCAATGTGGAGATATTACTGTTTGTGCATTTACAATATTCATTGATTTTTGCCATTGAAAAACGTCCAGAAATGTTTGAAGCTACTGACTGAATGAAAGGAGCTGGCATCTCACTCTCTTTGAATCTTCTTTATCATGCTAGGATTAGCAGGAAAAAGCAAAAAATTTCAGAATTGCACCTTGCAATGTGGAGATATTACTGTTTGTGCATTTACAATATTCATTGATTTTTGCCATTGAAAAACGTCCAGAAATGTTTGAAGCTACTGACTGAATGAAAGGAGCTGGCATCTCACTCTCTTTGAATCTTCTTTATCATGCTAGGATTAGCAGGAAAAAGCAAAACATTTCAGAATTGCACCTTGCAATGTGGAGATATTACTGTTTGTGCATTTACAATATTCATTGATTTTTGCCATTGAAAAACGTCCAGAAATGTTTGAAGCTACTGACTGAATGAAAGGAGCTGGCATCTCACTCTCTTTGAATCTTCTTTATCATGCTAGGATTAGCAGGAAAAAGCAAAAAATTTCAGAATTGCACCTTGCAATGTGGAGATATTACTGTTTGTGCATTTACAATATTCATTGATTTTTGCCATTGAAAAACGTCCAGAAATGTTTGAAGCTACTGACTGAATGAAAGGAGCTGGCATCTCACTCTCTTTGAATCTTCTTTATCATGCTAGGATTAGCAGGAAAAAGCAAAACATTTCAGAATTGCCCCTTGCAATGTGGAGATATTACTGTTTGTGCATTTACAATATTCATTGATTTTTGCCATTGAAAAACGTCCAGAAATGTTTGAAGCTACTGACTGAATGAAAGGAGCTGGCATCTCACTCTCTTTGAATCTTCTTTATCATGCTAGGATTAGCAGGAAAAAGCAAAACATTTCAGAATTGCACCTTGCAATGTGGAGATATTACTGTTTGTGCATTTACAATATTCATTGATTTTTGCCATTGAAAAACGTCCAGAAATGTTTGAAGCTACTGACTGAATGAAAGGAGCTGGCATCTCACTCTCTTTGAATCTTCTTTATCATGCTAGGATTAGCAGGAAAAAGCAAAACATTTCAGAATTGCACCTTGCAATGTGGAGATATTACTGTTTGTGCATTTACAATATTCATTGATTTTTGCCATTGAAAAACGTCCAGAAATGTTTGAAGCTACTGACTGAATGAAAGGAGCTGGCATCTCACTCTCTTTGAATCTTCTTTATCATGCTAGGATTAGCAGGAAAAAGCAAAAAATTTCAGAATTGCACCTTGCAATGTGGAGATATTACTGTTTGTGCATTTACAATATTCATTGATTTTTGCCATTGAAAAACGTCCAGAAATGTTTGAAGCTACTGACTGAATGAAAGGAGCTGGCATCTCACTCTCTTTGAATCTTCTTTATCATGCAAGGTTTAGCAGGAAAAAGCAAAAAATTTCAGAATTGCACCTTGCAATGTGGAGATATTACTGTTTGTGCATTTACAATATTCATTGATTTTTGCCATTGAAAAATGTCCAGAAATGTTTGAAGCTACTGACTGAATGAAAGGAGCTGGCATCTCACTCTCTTTGAATCTTCTTTATCATGCTAGGATAAGCAGGAAAAAGCAAAAAAATTCAGAATTGCACCTTGCAATGTGGAGATATTACTGTTTGTGCATTTACAATATTCATTGATTTTTTCCATTGAAAAACATCATGTTATTCATATACCAGAAATGTTTGAAGCTACTGACTGAATGAAAGGAGCTGGCATCTCACTCTCTTTGAATCTTCTTTATCATGCTAGGATTAGCAGGAAAAAGCAGAAAATTTCAGAATTGCACCTTGCAATGTGGAGATATTACTGTTTGTGCATTTACAATATTCATTGATTTTTGCCATTGAAAAACGTCCAGAAATGTTTGAAGCTACTGACTGAATGAAAGGAGCTGGCATCTCACTCTCTTTGAATCTTCTTTATCATGCTAGGATTAGCAGGAAAAAGCAAAAAATTTCAGAATTGCACCTTGCAATGTGGAGATATTACAGTTTGTGCATTTACAATATTCATTGATTTTTGCCATTGAAAAACGTCCAGAAATGTTTGAAGCTACTGACTGAATGAAAGGAGCTGGCATCTCACTCTCTTTGAATCTTCTTTATCATGCTAGGATTAGCAGGAAAAAGCAAAAAATTTCAGAATTGCACCTTGCAATGTGGAGATATTACTGTTTGTGCATTTACAATATTCATTGATTTTTGCCATTGAAAAACATCATGTTATTCATATACCAGAAATGTTTGAAGCTACTGACTGAATGAAAGGAGCTGGCATCTCACTCTCTTTGAATCTTCTTTATCATGCTAGGATTAGCAGGAAAAAGCAAAAAATTTCAGAATTGCACCTTGCAATGTGGAGATATTACTGTTTGTGCATTTACAATATTCATTGATTTTTGCCATTGAAAAACGTCCAGAAATGTTTGAAGCTACTGACTGAATGAAAGGAGCTGGCATCTCACTCTCTTTGAATCTTCTTTATCATGCTAGGATTAGCAGGAAAAAGCAAAAAATTTCAGAATTGCACCTTGCAATGTGGAGATATTACTGTTTGTGCATTTACAATATTCATTGATTTTTGCCATTGAAAAACGTCCAGAAATGTTTGAAGCTACTGACTGAATGAAAGGAGCTGGCATCTCACTCTCTTTGATTCTTCTTTATCATGCTAGGATTAGCAGGAAAAAGCAAAAAATTTCAGAATTGCACCTTGCAATGTGGAGATATTACTGTTTGTGCATTTACAATATTCATTGATTTTTGCCATTGAAAAACGTCCAGAAATGTTTGAAGCTACTGACTGAATGAAAGGAGCTGGCATCTCACTCTCTTTGAATCTTCTTTATCATGCTAGGATTAGCAGGAAAAAGCAAAAAATTTCAGAATTGCACCTTGCAATGTGGAGATATTACTGTTTGTGCATTTACAATATTCATTGATTTTTGCCATTGAAAAACGTCCAGAAATGTTTGAAGCTACTGACTGAATGAAAGGAGCTGGCATCTCACTCTCTTTGATTCTTCTTTATCATGCTAGGATTAGCAGGAAAAAGCAAAAAATTTCAGAATTGCACCTTGCAATGTGGAGATATTACTGTTTGTGCATTTACAATATTCATTGATTTTTGCCATTGAAAAACGTCCAGAAATGTTTGAAGCTACTGACTGAATGAAAGGAGCTGGCATCTCACTCTCTTTGAATCTTCTTTATCATGCTAGGATTAGCAGGAAAAAGCAAAAAATTTCAGAATTGCACCTTGCAATGTGGAGATATTACTGTTTGTGCATTTACAATATTCATTGATTTTTGCCATTGAAAAGCATCATGTTATTCATATACCAGAAATGTTTGAAGCTACTGACTGAATGAAAGGAGCCGGCATCTCACTCTCTTTGAATCTTCTTTATCATGCTAGGATTAGCAGGAAAAAGCAAAAAATTTCAGAATTGCACCTTGCAATGTGGAGATATTACTGTTTGTGCATTTACAATATTCATTGATTTTTGCCATTGAAAAACGTCCAGAAATGTTTGAAGCTACTGACTGAATGAAAGGAGCTGGCATCTCACTCTCTTTGAATCTTCTTTATCATGCTAGGATTAGCAGGAAAAAGCAAAAAATTTCAGAATTGCACCTTGCAATGCGGAGATATTACTGTTTGTGCATTTACAATATTCATTGATTTTTGCCATTGAAAAACGTCCAGAAATGTTTGAAGCTACTGACTGAATGAAAGGAGCTGGCATCTCACTCTCTTTGAATCTTCTTTATCATGCTAGGATTAGCAGGAAAAAGCAAAAAATTTCAGAATTGCACCTTGCAATGTGGAGATATTACTGTTTGTGCATTTACAATATTCATTGATTTTTGCCATTGAAAAACGTCCAGAAATGTTTGAAGCTACTGACTGAATGAAAGGAGCTGGCATCTCACTCTCTTTGAATCTTCTTTATCATGCTAGGATTAGCAGGAAAAAGCAAAACATTTCAGAATTGCACCTTGCAATGTGGAGATATTACTGTTTGTGCATTTACAATATTCATTGATTTTTGCCATTGAAAAACGTCCAGAAATGTTTGAAGCTACTGACTGAATGAAAGGAGCTGGCATCTCACTCTCTTTGAATCTTCTTTATCATGCTAGGATTAGCAGGAAAAAGCAAAAAATTTCAGAATTGCACCTTGCAATGTGGAGATATTACTGTTTGTGCATTTACAATATTCATTGATTTTTGCCATTGAAAAACGTCCAGAAATGTTTGAAGCTACTGACTGAATGAAAGGAGCTGGCATCTCACTCTCTTTGAATCTTCTTTATCATGCTAGGATTAGCAGGAAAAAGCAAACAATTTCAGAATTGCACCTTGCAATGTGGAGATATTACTGTTTGTGCATTTACAATATTCATTGATTTTTGCCATTGAAAAACGTCCAGAAATGTTTGAAGCTACTAACTGAATGAAAGGAGCTGGCATCTCACTCTCTTTGAATCTTCTTTATCATGCTAGGATTAGCAGGAAAAAGCAAAAAATTTCAGAATTGCACCTTGCAATGTGGAGATATTACTGTTTGTGCATTTACAATATTCATTGATTTTTGCCATTGAAAAACATCATGTTATTCATATACCAGAAATGTTTGAAGCTACTGACTGAATGAAAGGAGCTGGCATCTCACTCTCTTTGAATCTTCTTTATCATGCTAGGATTAGCAGGAAAAAGCAAAAAATTTCAGAATTGCACCTTGCAATGTGGAGATATTACTGTTTGTGCATTTACAATATTCATTGATTATTGCCATTGAAAAATGTCCAGAAATGTTTGAAGCTACTGACTGAATGAAAGGAGCTGGCATCTCACTCTCTTTGAATCTTCTTTATCATGCTAGGATTAGCAGGAAAAAGCAAAAAATTTCAGAATTGCACCTTGCAATGTGGAGATATTACTGTTTGTGCATTTACAATATTCATTGATTTTTGCCATTGAAAAACATCCAGAAATGTTTGAAGCTACTGACTGAATGAAAGGAGCTGGCATCTCACTCTCTTTGAATCTTCTTTATCATGCTAGGATTAGCAGGAAAAAGCAAAAAATTTCAGAATTGCACCTTGCAATGTGGAGATATTACTGTTTGTGCATTTACAATATTCATTGATTTTTGCCATTGAAAAACGTCCAGAAATGTTTGAAGCTACTGAATGAATGAAAGGAGCTGGCATCTCACTCTCTTTGAATCTTCTTTATCATGCTAGGATTAGCAGGAAAAAGCAAAAAATTTCAGAATTGCACCTTGCAATGTGGAGATATTACTGTTTGTGCATTTACAATATTCATTGATTTTTGCCATTGAAAAACGTCCAGAAATGTTTGAAGCTACTGACTGAATGAAAGGAGCTGGCATCTCACTCTCTTTGAATCTTCTTTATCATGCTAGGATTAGAAGGAAAAAGCAAAAAATTTCAGAATTGCACCTTGCAATGTGGAGATATTACTGTTTGTGCATTTACAATATTCATTGATTTTTGCCATTGAAAAACGTCCAGAAATGTTTGAAGCTACTGACTGAATGAAAGGAGCTGGCATCTCACTCTCTTTGAATCTTCTTTATCATGCTAGGATTAGCAGGAAAAAGCAAAAAATTTCAGAATTGCACCTTGCAATGTGGAGATATTACTGTTTGTGCATTTACAATATTCATTGATTTTTGCCATTGAAAAACGTCCAGAAATGTTTGAAGCTACTGACTGAATGAAAGGAGCTGGCATCTCACTCTCTTTGAATCTTCTTTATCATGCTAGGATTAGCAGGAAAAAGCAAACAATTTCAGAATTGCACATTGCAATGTGGAGATATTACTGTTTGTGCATTTACAATATTCATTGATTTTTGCCATTGAAAAACATCATGTTATTCATATACGAGAAATGTTTGAAGCTACTGACTGAATGAAAGGAGCTGGCATCTCACTCTCTTTGAATCTTCTTTATCATGCTAGGATTAGCAGGAAAAAGCAAAAAATTTCAGAATTGCACCTTGCAATGTGGAGATATTACTGTTTGTGCATTTACAATATTCATTGATTTTTGCCATTGAAAAACGTCCAGAAATGTTTGAAGCTACTGACTGAATGAAAGGAGCTGGCATCTCACTCTCTTTGAATCTTCTTTATCATGCTAGGATTAGCAGGAAAAAGCAAACAATTTCAGAATTGCACATTGCAATGTGGAGATATTACTGTTTGTGCATTTACAATATTCATTGATTTTTGCCATTGAAAAACATCATGTTATTCATATACGAGAAATGTTTGAAGCTACTGACTGAATGAAAGGAGCTGGCATCTCACTCTCTTTGAATCTTCTTTATCATGCTAGGATTAGCAGGGAAAAGCAAAAAAATTCAGAATTGCACCTTGTAATGTGGAGATATTACTGTTTGTGCATTTACAATATTCATTGATTTTTGCCATTGAAAAATGTCCAGAAATGTTTGAAGCTACTGACTGAATGAAAGGAGCTGGCATCTCACTCTCTTTGAATCTTCTTTATCATGCTAGGACTAGCAGGAAAAAGCAAAAAATTTCAGAATTGCACCTTGCAATGTGGAGATATTACTGTTTGTGCATTTACAATATTCATTGATTTTTGCCATTGAAAAACATCATGTTATTCATATACCAGAAATGTTTGAAGCTACTGACTGATTGAAAGGAGCTGGCATCTCACTCTCTTTGAATCTTCTTTATCATGCTAGGATTAGCAGGAAAAAGCAAAAAATTTCAGAATTGCACCTTGCAATGTGGAGATATTACTGTTTGTGCATTTACAATATTCATTGATTTTTGCCATTGAAAAACGTCCAGAAATGTTTGAAGCTACTGACTGAATGAAAGGAGCTGGCATCTCACTCTCTTTGAATCTTCTTTATCATGCTAGGATTAGCAGGAAAAAGCAAAAAATTTCAGAATTGCACCTTGCAATGTGGAGATATTACTGTTTGTGCATTTACAATATTCATTGATTTTTGCCATTGAAAAACGTCCAGAAATGTTTGAAGCTACTGACTGAATGAAAGGAGCTGGCATCTCACTCTCTTTGAATCTTCTTTATCATGCTAGGATTAGCAGGAAAAAGCAAAAAATTTCAGAATTGCACCTTGCAATGTGGAGATATTACTGTTTGTGCATTTACAATATTCATTGATTTTTGCCATTGAAAAACATCATGTTATTCATATACCAGAAATGTTTGAAGCTACTGACTGAATGAAAGGAGCTGGCATCTCACTCTCTTTGAATCTTCTTTATCATGCTAGGATTAGCAGGAAAAAGCAAAAAATTTCAGAATTGCACCTTGCAATGTGGAGATATTACTGTTTGTGCATTTACAATATTCATTGATTTTTGCCATTGAAAAAACATCATGTTATTCATATACCAGAAATGTTTGAAGCTACTGACTGAATGAAAGGAGCTGGCATCTCACTCTCTTTGAATCTTCTTTATCATGCTAGGATTAGCAGGAAAAAGCAAAAAATTTCAGAATTGCACCTTGCAATGTGGAGATATTACTGTTTGTGCATTTACAATATTCATTGATTTTTGCCATTGAAAAACATCATGTTATTCATATACCAGAAATGTTTGAAGCTACTGACTGAATGAAAGGAGCTGGCATCTCACTCTCTTTGAATCTTCTTTATCATGCTAGGATTAGCAGGAAAAAGCAAAAAATTTCAGAATTGCACCTTGCAATGTGGAGATATTACTGTTTGTGCATTTACAATATTCATTGATTTTTGCCATTGAAAAACATCATGTTATTCATATACCAGAAATGTTTGAAGCTACTGACTGAATGAAAGGAGCTGGCATCTCACTCTCTTTGAATCTTCTTTATCATTCTAGGATTAGCAGGAAAAAGCAAAAAATTTCAGAATTGCACCTTGCAATGTGGAGATATTACTGTTTGAGCATTTACAATATTCATTGATTTTTGCCATTGAAAAACATCATGTTATTCATATACCAGAAATGTTTGAAGCTACTGACTGAATGAAAGGAGCTGGCATCTCACTCTCTTTGAATCTTCTTTATCATGCTAGGATTAGCAGGAAAAAGCAAAAAATTTCAGAATTGCACCTTGCAATGTGGAGATATTACTGTTTGTGCATTTACAATATTCATTGATTTTTGCCATTGAAAAACATCATGTTATTCATATACCAGAAATGTTTGAAGCTACTGACTGAATGAAAGGAGCTGGCATCTCACTCTCTTTGAATCTTCTTTATCATGCTAGGATTAGCAGGAAAAAGCAAAAAATTTCAGAATTGCACCTTGCAATGTGGAGATATTACTGTTTGTGCATTTACAATACTCATTGATTTTTGCCATTGAAAAACGTCCAGAAATGTTTGAAGCTACTGACTGAATGAAAGGAGCTGGCATCTCACTCTCTTTGAATCTTGTTTATCATGCTAGGATTAGCAGGAAAAAGCAAAAAATTTCAGAATTGCACCTTGCAATGCGAAGAAATTACTGTTTGTGCATTTACAATATTCATTGATTTTTGCCATTGAAAAACATCATGTTATTCATATACCAGAAATGTTTGAAGCTACTGACTGAATGAAAGGAGCTGGCATCTCACTCTCTTTGAATCTTCTTTATCAAGCTAGGATTAGCAGGAAAAAGCAAAAAATTTCAGAATTGCACCTTGCAGTGTGGAGATATTACTGTTTGTGCATTTACAATATTCATTGATTTTTGCCATTGAAAAACGTCCAGAAATGTTTGAAGCTACTGACTGAATGAAAGGAGCTGGCATCTCACTCTCTTTGAATCTTCTTTATCATGCTAGGATTAGCAGGAAAAAGCAAAAAATTTCAGAATTGCACCTTGCAATGTGGAGATATTACTGTTTGTGCATTTACAATATTCATTGATTTTTGCCATTGAAAAATGTCCACAAATGTTTGAAGCTACTGACTGAGTGAAAGGAGCTGGCATCTCACTCTCTTTGAATCTTCTTTATCATGCTAGGATTAGCAGGAAAAAGCAAAAAATTTCAGAATTGCACCTTGCAATGTGGAGATATTACTGTTTGTGCATTTACAATATTCATTGATTTTTGCCATTGAAAAACATCATGTTATTCATATACCAGAAATGTTTGAAGCTACTGACTGAATGAAAGGAGCTGGCATCTCACTCTCTTTGAATCTTCTTTATCATGCTAGGATTAGCAGGAAAAAGCAAAAAATTTCAGAATTGCACCTTGCAATGTGGAGATATTACTGTTTGTGCATTTACAATATTCATTGATTTTTGCCATTGAAAAACATCATGTTATTCATATACCAGAAATGTTTGAAGCTACTGACTGAATGAAAGGAGCTGGCATCTCACTCTCTTTGAATCTTCTTTATCATTCTAGGATTAGCAGGAAAAAGCAAAAAATTTCAGAATTGCACCTTGCAATGTGGAGATATTACTGTTTGTGCATTTACAATATTCATTGATTTTTGCCATTGAAAAACATCATGTTATTCATATACCAGAAATGTTTGAAGCTACTGACTGAATGAAAGGAGCTGGCATCTCACTCTCTTTGAATCTTCTTTATCATGCTAGGATTAGCAGGAAAAAGCAAAAAATTTCAGAATTGCACCTTGCAATGTGGAGATATTACTGTTTGTGCATTTACAATATTCATTGATTTTTGCCATTGAAAAACATCATGTTATTCATATACCAGAAATGTTTGAAGCTACTGACTGAATGAAAGGAGCTGGCATCTCACTCTCTTTGAATCTTCTTTATCATGCTAAGAGGAGCAGGAAAAAGCAAAAAATTTCAGAATTGCACCTTGCAATGTGGAGATATTACTGTTTGTGCATTTACAATATTCATTGATTTTTGCCATTGAAAAACGTCCAGAAATGTTTGAAGCTACTGACTGAATGAAAGGAGCTGGCATCTCATTCTCTTTGAATCTTCTTTATCATGCTAGGATTAGCAGGAAAAAGCAAAAAATTTCAGAATTGCACCTTGCAATGTGGAGATATTACTGTTTGTGCATTTACAATATTCATTGATTTTTGCCATTGAAAAACGTCCAGAAATGTTTGAAGCTACTGACTGAAGGAAATGAGCTGGCATCTCACTCTCTTTGAATCTTCTTTATCAAGCTAGGATTAGCAGGAAAAAGCAAAAAATTTCAGAATTGCACCTTGCAATGTGGAGATATTACTGTTTGTGCATTTACAATATTCATTGATTTTTGCCATTGAAAAACGTCCAGAAATGTTTGAAGCTACTGACTGAATGAAAGGAGCTGGCATCTCACTCTCTTTGAATCTTCTTTATCATGCTAGGATTAGCAGGAAAAAGCAAAAAATTTCAGAATTGCACCTTGCAATGTGGAGATATTACTGTTTGTGCATTTACAATATTCATTGATTTTTGCCATTGAAAAACGTCCAGAAATGTTTGAAGCTACTGACTGAGTGAAAGGAGCTGGCATCTCACTCTCTTTGAATCTTCTTTATCATGGTAGGATTAGCAGGAAAAAGCAAAAAATTTCAGAATTGCACCTTGCAATGTGCAGATATTACTGTTTGTGCATTTACAATATTCATTGATTTTTGCCATTGAAAAATGTCCACAAATGTTTGAAGCTACTGACTGAGTGAAAGGAGCTGGCATCTCACTCTCTTTGAATCTTCTTTATCATGCTAGGATTAGCAGGAAAAAGCAAAAAATTTCAGAATTGCACCTTGCAATGTGGAGATATTACTGTTTGTGCATTTACAATATTCATTGATTTTTGCCATTGAAAAACATCATGTTATTCATATACCAGAAATGTTTGAAGCTACTGACTGAATGAAAGGAGCTGGCATCTCACTCTCTTTGAATCTTCTTTATCATGCTAGGATTAGCAGGAAAAAGCAAAAAATTTCAGAATTGCACCTTGCAATGTGGAGATATTACTGTTTGTGCATTTACAATATTCATTGATTTTTGCCATTGAAAAACATCATGTTATTCATATACCAGAAATGTTTGAAGCTACTGACTGAATGAAAGGAGCTGGCATCTCACTCTCTTTGAATCTTCTTTATCATTCTAGGATTAGCAGGAAAAAGCAAAAAATTTCAGAATTGCACCTTGCAATGTGGAGATATTACTGTTTGTGCATTTACAATATTCATTGATTTTTGCCATTGAAAAACATCATGTTATTCATATACCAGAAATGTTTGAAGCTACTGACTGAATGAAAGGAGCTGGCATCTCACTCTCTTTGAATCTTCTTTATCATGCTAGGATTAGCAGGAAAAAGCAAAAAATTTCAGAATTGCACCTTGCAATGTGGAGATATTACTGTTTGTGCATTTACAATATTCATTGATTTTTGCCATTGAAAAACATCATGTTATTCATATACCAGAAATGTTTGAAGCTACTGACTGAATGAAAGGAGCTGGCATCTCACTCTCTTTGAATCTTCTTTATCATGCTAAGAGGAGCAGGAAAAAGCAAAAAATTTCAGAATTGCACCTTGCAATGTGGAGATATTACTGTTTGTGCATTTACAATATTCATTGATTTTTGCCATTGAAAAACGTCCAGAAATGTTTGAAGCTACTGACTGAATGAAAGGAGCTGGCATCTCATTCTCTTTGAATCTTCTTTATCATGCTAGGATTAGCAGGAAAAAGCAAAAAATTTCAGAATTGCACCTTGCAATGTGGAGATATTACTGTTTGTGCATTTACAATATTCATTGATTTTTGCCATTGAAAAACGTCCAGAAATGTTTGAAGCTACTGACTGAAGGAAATGAGCTGGCATCTCACTCTCTTTGAATCTTCTTTATCAAGCTAGGATTAGCAGGAAAAAGCAAAAAATTTCAGAATTGCACCTTGCAATGTGGAGATATTACTGTTTGTGCATTTACAATATTCATTGATTTTTGCCATTGAAAAACGTCCAGAAATGTTTGAAGCTACTGACTGAATGAAAGGAGCTGGCATCTCACTCTCTTTGAATCTTCTTTATCATGCTAGGATTAGCAGGAAAAAGCAAAAAATTTCAGAATTGCACCTTGCAATGTGGAGATATTACTGTTTGTGCATTTACAATATTCATTGATTTTTGCCATTGAAAAACGTCCAGAAATGTTTGAAGCTACTGACTGAGTGAAAGGAGCTGGCATCTCACTCTCTTTGAATCTTCTTTATCATGGTAGGATTAGCAGGAAAAAGCAAAAAATTTCAGAATTGCACCTTGCAATGTGCAGATATTACTGTTTGTGCATTTACAATATTCATTGATTTTTGCCATTGAAAAACGTCCAGAAATGTTTGAAGCTACTGACTGAATGAAAGGAGCTGGCATCTCACTCTCTTTGAATCTTCTTTATCATGCTAGGATTAGCAGGAAAAAGCAAAAAATTTCAGAATTTCACCTTGCAATGTGGAGATATTACTGTTTGTGCATTTACAATATTCATTGATTTTTGCCATTGAAAAACGTCCAGAAATGTTTGAAGCTACTGACTTAAAGAAAGGAGCTGGCATCTCACTCTCTTTGAATCTTCTTTATCATGCTAGGATTAGCAGGAAAAAGCAAAAAATTTCAGAATTGCACCTTGCAATGTGGAGATATTACTGTTTGTGCATTTACAATATTCATTGATTTTTGCCATTGAAAAACATCATGTTATTCATATACCAGAAATGTTTGAAGCTACTGACTGAATGAAAGGAGCTGGCATCTCACTCTCTTTGAATCTTCTTTATCATGCTAGGATTAGCAGGAAAAAGCAAAAAATTTCAGAATTGCACCTTGCAATGTGGAGATATTACTGTTTGTGCATTTACAATATTCATTGATTTTTGCCATTGAAAAACGTCCAGAAATGTTTGAAGCTACTGACTGAATGAAAGGAGCTGGCATCTCACTCTCTTTGAATCTTCTTTATCATGCTAGGATTAGCAGGAAAAAGCAAAAAATTTCAGAATTGCACCTTGCAATGTGGAGATATTACTGTTTGTGCATTTACAATATTCATTGATTTTTGCCATTGAAAAACGTCCAGAAATGTTTGAAGCTACTGACTGAATGAAAGGAGCTGGCATCTCACTCTCTTTGAATCTTCTTTATCATGCTAGGATTAGCAGGAAAAAGCAAAAAATTTCAGAATTGCACCTTGCAATGTGGAGATATTACTGTTTGTGCATTTACAATATTCATTGATTTTTGCCATTGAAAAACATCATGTTATTCATATACCAGAAATGTTTGAAGCTACTGACTGAATGAAAGGAGCTGGCATCTCACTCTCTTTGAATCTTCTTTATCATGCTAGGATTAGCAGGAAAAAGCAAAAAATTTCAGAATTGCACCTTGCAATGTGGAGATATTACTGTTTGTGCATTTACAATATTCATTGATTTTTGCCATTGAAAAACGTCCAGAAATGTTTGAAGCTACTGACTGAATGAAAGGAGCTGGCATCTCACTCTCTTTGAATCTTCTTTATCATGCTAGGATTAGCAGGAAAAAGCAAAAAATTTCAGAATTGCACCTTGCAATGCGGAGAAATTACTGTTTGTGCATTTACAATATTCATTGATTTTTGCCATTGAAAAACATCATGTTATTCATATACCAGAAATGTTTGAAGCTACTGACTGAATGAAAGGAGCTGGCATCTCACTCTCTTTGAATCTTCTTTATCATGCTAAGAGGAGCAGGAAAAAGCAAAAAATTTCAGAATTGCACCTTGCAATGTGGAGATATTACTGTTTGTGCATTTACAATATTCATTGATTTATGCCATTGAAAAACGTCCAGAAATGTTTGAAGCTACTGACTGAATGAAAGGAGCTGGCATCTCACTCTCTTTGAATTTTCTTTATCATGCTAGGATTAGCAGGAAAAAGCAAAAAATTTCAGAATTGCACCTTGCAATGTGGAGATATTACTGTTTGTGCATTTACAATATTCATTGATTTTTGCCATTGAAAAACGTCCAGAAATGTTTGAAGCTACTGACTGAATGAAAGGAGCTGGCATCTCACTCTCTTTGAATCTTCTTTATCATGCTAGGATTAGCAGGAAAAAGCAAAAAATTTCAGAATTGCACCTTGCAATGTGGAGATATTACTGTTTGTGCATTTACAATATTCATTGATTTTTGCCATTGAAAAACGTCCAGAAATGTTTGAAGCTACTGACTGAATGAAAGGAGCTGGCATCTCACTCTCTTTGAATCTTCTTTATCATGCTAGGATTAGCAGGAAAAAGCAAAAAATTTCAGAATTGCACCTTGCAATGTGGAGATATTACTGTTTGTGCATTTATAATATTCATTGATTTTTGCCATTGAAAAACGTCCAGCAATGTTTGAAGCTACTGACTGAATGAAAGGAGCTGGCATCTCACTCTCTTTGAATCTTCTTTATCATGCTAGGATTAGCAGGAAAAAGCAAAAAATTTCAGAATTGCACCTTGCAATGTGGAGATATTACTGTTTGTGCATTTACAATATTCATTGATTTTTGCCATTGAAAAACGTCCAGAAATGTTTGAAGCTACTGACTGAATGAAAGGAGCTGGCATCTCACTCTCTTTGAATCTTCTTTATCATGCTAGGATTAGCAGGAAAAAGCAAAAAATTTCAGAATTGCACCTTGCAATGTGGAGATATTACTGTTTGTGCATTTACAATATTCATTGATTTTTGCCATTGAAAAACATCATGTTATTCATATACCAGAAATGTTTGAAGCTACTGACTGAATGAAAGGAGCTGGCATCTCACTCTCTTTGAATCTTCTTTATCATGCTAGGATTAGCAGGAAAAAGCAAAAAATTTCAGAATTGCACCTTGCAATGTGGAGATATTACTGTTTGTGCATTTACAATATTCATTGATTTTTGCCATTGAAAAACGTCCAGAAATGTTTGAAGCTACTGACTGAATGAAAGGAGCTGGCATCTCACTCTCTTTGAATCTTCTTTATCATGCTAGGATTAGCAGGAAAAAGCAAAAAATTTCAGAATTGCACCTTGCAATGTGGAGATATTACTGTTTGTGCATTTACAATATTCATTGATTTTTGCCATTGAAAAACATCATGTTATTCATATACCAGAAATGTTTGAAGCTACTGACTGAATGAAAGGAGCTGGCATCTCACTCTCTTTGAATCTTCTTTATCATGCTAGGATTAGCAGGAAAAAGCAAAAAATTTCAGAATTGCACCTTGCAATGTGGAGATATTACTGTTTGTGCATTTACAATATTCATTGATTTTTGCCATTGAAAAACGTCCAGAAATGTTTGAAGCTACTGACTGAATGAAAGGAGCTGGCATCTCACTCTCTTTGAATCTTCTTTATCATGCTAGGATTAGCAGGAAAAAGCAAAAAATTTCAGAATTGCACCTTGCAATGCGGAGAAATTACTGTTTGTGCATTTACAATATTCATTGATTTTTGCCATTGAAAAACATCATGTTATTCATATACCAGAAATGTTTGAAGCTACTGACTGAATGAAAGGAGCTGGCATCTCACTCTCTTTGAATCTTCTTTATCATGCTAGGATTAGCAGGAAAAAGCAAAAAATTTCAGAATTGCACCTTGCAATGTGGAGATATTACTGTTTGTGCATTTACAATATTCATTGATTTTTGCCATTGAAAAACGTCCAGAAATGTTTGAAGCTACTGACTGAATGAAAGGAGCTGGCATCTCACTCTCTTTGAATCTTCTTTATCATGCTAGGATTAGCAGGAAAAAGCAAAAAATTTCAGAATTGCACCTTGCAATGTGGAGATATTACTGTTTGTGCATTTATAATATTCATTGATTTTTGCCATTGAAAAACGTCCAGAAATGTTTGAAGCTACTGACTGAATGAAAGGAGCTGGCATCTCACTCTCTTTGAATCTTCTTTATCATGCTAGGATTAGCAGGAAAAAGCAAAAAATTTCAGAATTGCACCTTGCAATGTGGAGATATTACTGTTTGTGCATTTACAATATTCATTGATTTTTGCCATTGAAAAACGTCCAGAAATGTTTGAAGCTACTGACTGAATGAAAGGAGCTGGCATCTCACTCTCTTTGAATCTTCTTTATCATGCTAGGATTAGCAGGAAAAAGCAAAAAATTTCAGAATTGCACCTTGCAATGTGGAGATATTACTGTTTGTGCATTTACAATATTCATTGATTTTTGCCATTGAAAAACATCATGTTATTCATATACCAGAAATGTTTGAAGCTACTGACTGAATGAAAGGAGCTGGCATCTCACTCTCTTTGAATCTTCTTTATCATGCTAGGATTAGCAGGAAAAAGCAAAAAATTTCAGAATTGCACCTTGCAATGTGGAGATATTACTGTTTGTGCATTTACAATATTCATTGATTTTTGCCATTGAAAAACGTCCAGAAATGTTTGAAGCTACTGACTGAATGAAAGGAGCTGGCATCTCACTCTCTTTGAATCTTCTTTATCATGCTAGGATTAGCAGGAAAAAGCAAAAAATTTCAGAATTGCACCTTGCAATGTGGAGATATTACTGTTTGTGCATTTACAATATTCATTGATTTTTGCCATTGAAAAACATCATGTTATTCATATACCAGAAATGTTTGAAGCTACTGACTGAATGAAAGGAGCTGGCATCTCACTCTCTTTGAATCTTCTTTATCATGCTAAGATTAGCAGGAAAAAGCAAAAAATTTCAGAATTGCACCTTGCAATGTGGAGATATTACTGTTTGTGCATTTACAATATTCATTGATTTTTGCCATTGAAAAACGTCCAGAAATGTTTGAAGCTACTGACTGAATGAAAGGAGCTGGCATCTCACTCTCTTTGAATCTTCTTTATCATGCTAGGATTAGCAGGAAAAAGCAAAAAATTTCAGAATTGCACCTTGCAATGTGGAGATATTACTGTTTGTGCATTTACAATATTCATTGATTTTTGCCATTGAAAAACATCATGTTATTCATATACCAGAAATGTTTGAAGCTACTGACTGAATGAAAGGAGCTGGCATCTCACTCTCTTTGAATCTTCTTTATCATGCTAGGATTAGCAGGAAAAAGCAAAAAATTTCAGAATTGCACCTTGCAATGTGGAGATATTACTGTTTGTGCATTTACAATATTCATTGATTTTTGCCATTGAAAAACGTCCAGAAATGTTTGAAGCTACTGACTGAATGAAAGGAGCTGGCATCTCACTCTCTTTGAATCTTCTTTATCATGCTAGGATTAGCAGGAAAAAGCAAAAAATTTCAGAATTGCACCTTGCAATGCGGAGAAATTACTGTTTGTGCATTTACAATATTCATTGATTTTTGCCATTGAAAAACATCATGTTATTCATATACCAGAAATGTTTGAAGCTACTGACTGAATGAAAGGAGCTGGCATCTCACTCTCTTTGAATCTTCTTTATCATGCTAAGAGGAGCAGGAAAAAGCAAAAAATTTCAGAATTGCACCTTGCAATGTGGAGATATTACTGTTTGTGCATTTACAATATTCATTGATTTTTGCCATTGAAAAACGTCCAGAAATGTTTGAAGCTACTGACTGAATGAAAGGAGCTGGCATCTCACTCTCTTTGAATCTTCTTTATCATGCTAGGATTAGCAGGAAAAAGCAAAAAATTTCAGAATTGCACCTTGCAATGTGGAGATATTACTGTTTGTGCATTTACAATATTCATTGATTTTTGCCATTGAAAAACATCATGTTATTCATATACCAGAAATGTTTGAAGCTACTGACTGAATGAAAGGAGCTGGCATCTCACTCTCTTTGAATCTTCTTTATCATGCTAGGAATAGCAGGAAAAAGCAAAAAATTTCAGAATTGCACCTTGCAATGTGGAGATATTACTGTTTGTGCATTTACAATATTCATTGATTTTTGCCATTGAAAAACGTCCAGAAATGTTTGAAGCTACTGACTGAATGAAAGGAGCTGGCATCTCACTCTCTTTGAATCTTCTTTATCATGCTAGGATTAGCAGGAAAAAGCAAAAAATTTCAGAATTGCACCTTGCAATGCGGAGAAATTACTGTTTGTGCATTTACAATATTCATTGATTTTTGCCATTGAAAAACATCATGTTATTCATATACCAGAAATGTTTGAAGCTACTGACTGAATGAAAGGAGCTGGCATCTCACTCTCTTTGAATCTTCTTTATCATGCTAAGAGGAGCAGGAAAAAGCAAAAAATTTCAGAATTGCACCTTGCAATGTGGAGATATTACTGTTTGTGCATTTACAATATTCATTGATTTATGCCATTGAAAAACGTCCAGAAATGTTTGAAGCTACTGACTGAATGAAAGGAGCTGGCATCTCACTCTCTTTGAATTTTCTTTATCATGCTAGGATTAGCAGGAAAAAGCAAAAAATTTCAGAATTGCACCTTGCAATGTGGAGATATTACTGTTTGTGCATTTACAATATTCATTGATTTTTGCCATTGAAAAACGTCCAGAAATGTTTGAAGCTACTGACTGAATGAAAGGAGCTGGCATCTCACTCTCTTTGAATCTTCTTTATCATGCTAGGATTAGCAGGAAAAAGCAAAAAATTTCAGAATTGCACCTTGCAATGTGGAGATATTACTGTTTGTGCATTTACAATATTCATTGATTTTTGCCATTGAAAAACGTCCAGAAATGTTTGAAGCTACTGACTGAATGAAAGGAGCTGGCATCTCACTCTCTTTGAATCTTCTTTATCATGCTAGGATTAGCAGGAAAAAGCAAAAAATTTCAGAATTGCACCTTGCAATGTGGAGATATTACTGTTTGTGCATTTATAATATTCATTGATTTTTGCCATTGAAAAACGTCCAGAAATGTTTGAAGCTACTGACTGAATGAAAGGAGCTGGCATCTCACTCTCTTTTAATCTTCTTTATCATGCTAGGATTAGCAGGAAAAAGCAAAAAATTTCAGAATTGCACCTTGCAATGTGGAGATATTACTGTTTGTGCATTTACAATATTCATTGATTTTTGCCATTGAAAAACATCATGTTATTCATATACCAGAAATGTTTGAAGCTACTGACTGAATGAAAGGAGCTGGCATCTCACTCTCTTTGAATCTTCTTTATCATGCTAGGATTAGCAGGAAAAAGCAAAAAATTTCAGAATTGCACCTTTCAATGTGGAGATATTACTGTTTGTGCATTTACAATATTCATTGATTTTTGCCATTGAAAAACATCATGTTATTCATATACCAGAAATGTTTGAAGCTACTGACTGAATGAAAGGAGCTGGCATCTCACTCTCTTTGAATCTTCTTTATCATGCTAGGATTAGCAGGAAAAAGCAAAAAATTTCAGAATTGCACCTTGCAATGTGGAGATATTACTGTTTGTGCATTTACAATATTCATTGATTTTTGCCATTGAAAAACGTCCAGAAATGTTTGAAGCTACTGACTGAATGAAAGGAGCTGGCATCTCACTCTCTTTGAATCTTCTTTATCATGCTAGGATTAGCAGGAAAAAGCAAAAAATTTCAGAATTGCACCTTGCAATGCGGAGAAATTACTGTTTGTGCATTTACAATATTCATTGATTTTTGCCATTGAAAAACATCATGTTATTCATATACCAGAAATGTTTGAAGCTACTGACTGAATGAAAGGAGCTGGCATCTCACTCTCTTTGAATCTTCTTTATCATGCTAAGAGGAGCAGGAAAAAGCAAAAAATTTCAGAATTGCACCTTGCAATGTGGAGATATTACTGTTTGTGCATTTACAATATTCATTGATTTTTGCCATTGAAAAACGTCCAGAAATGTTTGAAGCTACTGACTGAATGAAAGGAGCTGGCATCTCACTCTCTTTGAATCTTCTTTATCATGCTAGGATTAGCAGGAAAAAGCAAAAAATTTCAGAATTGCACCTTGCAATGTGGAGATATTACTGTTTGTGCATTTACAATATTCATTGATTTTTGCCATTGAAAAACATCATGTTATTCATATACCAGAAATGTTTGAAGCTACTGACTGAATGAAAGGAGCTGGCATCTCACTCTCTTTGAATCTTCTTTATCATGCTAGGATTAGCAGGAAAAAGCAAAAAATTTCAGAATTGCACCTTGCAATGTGGAGATATTACTGTTTGTGCATTTACAATATTCATTGATTTTTGCCATTGAAAAACGTCCAGAAATGTTTGAAGCTACTGACTGAATGAAAGGAGCTGGCATCTCACTCTCTTTGAATCTTCTTTATCATGCTAGGATTAGCAGGAAAAAGCAAAAAATTTCAGAATTGCACCTTGCAATGCGGAGAAATTACTGTTTGTGCATTTACAATATTCATTGATTTTTGCCATTGAAAAACATCATGTTATTCATATACCAGAAATGTTTGAAGCTACTGACTGAATGAAAGGAGCTGGCATCTCACTCTCTTTGAATCTTCTTTATCATGCTAAGAGGAGCAGGAAAAAGCAAAAAATTTCAGAATTGCACCTTGCAATGTGGAGATATTACTGTTTGTGCATTTACAATATTCATTGATTTATGCCATTGAAAAACGTCCAGAAATGTTTGAAGCTACTGACTGAATGAAAGGAGCTGGCATCTCACTCTCTTTGAATCTTCTTTATCATGCTAGGATTAGCAGGAAAAAGCAAAAAATTTCAGAATTGCACCTTGCAATGCGGAGAAATTACTGTTTGTGCATTTACAATATTCATTGATTTTTGCCATTGAAAAACATCATGTTATTCATATACCAGAAATGTTTGAAGCTACTGACTGAATGAAAGGAGCTGGCATCTCACTCTCTTTGAATCTTCTTTATCATGCTAAGAGGAGCAGGAAAAAGCAAAAAATTTCAGAATTGCACCTTGCAATGTGGAGATATTACTGTTTGTGCATTTACAATATTCATTGATTTATGCCATTGAAAAACGTCCAGAAATGTTTGAAGCTACTGACTGAATGAAAGGAGCTGGCATCTCACTCTCTTTGAATCTTCTTTATCATGCTAGGATTAGCAGGAAAAAGCAAAAAATTTCAGAATTGCACCTTGCAATGTGGAGATATTACTGTTTGTGCATTTACAATATTCATTGATTTTTGCCATTGAAAAACATCATGTTATTCATATACCAGAAATGTTTGAAGCTACTGACTGAATGAAAGGAGCTGGCATCTCACTCTCTTTGAATCTTCTTTATCATGCTAGGATTAGCAGGAAAAAGCAAAAAATTTCAGAATTGCACCTTGCAATGTGGAGATATTACTGTTTGTGCATTTACAATATTCATTGATTTTTGCCATTGAAAAACGTCCAGAAATGTTTGAAGCTACTGACTGAATGAAAGGAGCTGGCATCTCACTCTCTTTGAATCTTCTTTATCATGCTAGGATTAGCAGGAAAAAGCAAAAAATTTCAGAATTGCACCTTGCAATGCGGAGAAATTACTGTTTGTGCATTTACAATATTCATTGATTTTTGCCATTGAAAAACATCATGTTATTCATATACCAGAAATGTTTGAAGCTACTGACTGAATGAAAGGAGCTGGCATCTCACTCTCTTTGAATCTTCTTTATCATGCTAAGAGGAGCAGGAAAAAGCAAAAAATTTCAGAATTGCACCTTGCAATGTGGAGATATTACTGTTTGTGCATTTACAATATTCATTGATTTTTGCCATTGAAAAACATCATGTTATTCATATACCAGAAATGTTTGAAGCTACTGACTGAATGAAAGGAGCTGGCATCTCACTCTCTTTGAATCTTTATCATGCTAGGATTAGCAGGAAAAAGCAAAAAATTTCAGAATTGCACCTTGCAATGTGGAGATATTACTGTTTGTGCATTTACAATATTCATTGATTTTTGCCATTGAAAAACGTCCAGAAATGTTTGAAGCTACTGACTGAATGAAAGGAGCTGGCATCTCACTCTCTTTGAATCTTCTTTATCATGCTAGGATTAGCAGGAAAAAGCAAAAAATTTCAGAATTGCACCTTGCAATGTGGAGATATTACTGTTTGTGCATTTACAATATTCATTGATTTTTGCCATTGAAAAACGTCCAGAAATGTTTGAAGCTACTGACTGAACGAAAGGAGCTGGCATCTCACTCTCTTTGAATCTTCTTTATCATGCTAGGATTAGCAGGAAAAAGCAAAAAAATTCAGAATTGCACCTTGCAATGTGGAGATATTACTGTTTGTGCATTTACAATATTCATTGATTTTTGCCATTGAAAAACGTCCAGAAATGTTTGAAGCTACTGACTGAATGAAAGGAGCTGGCATCTCACTCTCTTTGAATCTTCTTTATCATGCTAGGATTAGCAGGAAAAAGCAAAAAAATTCAGAATTGCACCTTGCAATGTGGAGATATTACTGTTTGTGCATTTACAATATTCATTGATTTTTGCCTTTGAAAAACATCATGTTATTCATATACCAGAAATGTTTGAAGCTACTGACTGAATGAAAGGAGCTGGCATCTCACTCTCTTTGAATCTTCTTTATCATGCTAGGATTAGCAGGAAAAAGCAAAAAATTTCAGAATTGCACCTTGCAATGTGGAGATATTACTGTTTGTGCATTTACAATATTCATTGATTTTTGCCATTGAAAAACGTCCAGAAATGTTTGAAGCTACTGACTGAATGAAAGGAGCTGGCATCTCACTCTCTTTGAATCTTCTTTATCATGCTAGGATTAGCAGGAAAAAGCAAAAAAATTCAGAATTGCACCTTGCAATGTGGAGATATTACTGTTTGTGCATTTACAATATTCATTGATTTTTGCCATTGAAAAACGTCCAGAAATGTTTGAAGCTACTGACTGAATGAAAGGAGCTGGCATCTCACTCTCTTTGAATCTTCTTTATCATGCTAGGATTAGCAGGAAAAAGCAAAAAATTTCAGAATTGCACCTTGCAATGTGGAGATATTACTGTTTGTGCATTTACAACATTCATTGATTTTTGCCATTGAAAAACGTCCAGAAATGTTTGAAGCTACTGACTGAATGAAAGGAGCTGGCATCTCACTCTCTTTGAATCTTCTTTATCATGCTAGGATTAGCAGGAAAAAGCAAAAAATTTCAGAATTGCACCTTGCAATGTGGAGATATTACTGTTTGTGCATTTACAATATTCATTGATTTTTGCCATTGAAAAACGTCCAGAAATGTTTGAAGCTACTGACTGAATGAAAGGAGCTGGCATCTCACTCTCTTTGAATCTTCTTTATCATGCTAGGATTAGCAGGAAAAAGCAAAAAATTTCAGAATTGCACCTTGCAATGTGGAGATATTACTGTTTGTGCATTTACAATATTCATTGATTTTTGCCATTGAAAAACGTCCAGAAATGTTTGAAGCTACTGACTGAATGAAAGGAGCTGGCATCTCACTCTCTTTGAATCTTCTTTATCATGCTAGGATTAGCAGGAAAAAGCAAAAAATTTCAGAATTGCACCTTGCAATGTGGAGATATTACTGTTTGTGCATTTACAATATTCATTGATTTTTGCCATTGAAAAACATCATGTTATTCATATACCAGAAATGTTTGAAGCTACTGACTGAATGAAAGGAGCTGGCATCTCACTCTCTTTGAATCTTCTTTATCATGCTACGATTAGCAGGAAAAAGCAGAAAATTTCAGAATTGCACCTTGCAATGTGGAGATATTACTGTTTGTGCATTTACAATATTCATTGATTTTTGCCATTGAAAAACGTCCAGAAATGTTTGAAGCTACTGACTGAATGAAAGGAGCTGGCATCTCACTCTCTTTGAATCTTCTTTATCATGCTAGGATTAGCAGGAAAAAGCAAAAAATTTCAGAATTGCACCTTGCAATGTGGAGATATTACTGTTTGTGCATTTACAATATTCATTGATTTTTGCCATTGAAAAACATCATGTTATTCATATACCAGAAATGTTTGAAGCTACTGACTGAATGAAAGGAGCTGGCATCTCACTCTCTTTGAATCTTCTTTATCATGCTAGGATTAGCAGGAAAAAGCAAAAAATTTCAGAATTGCACCTTGCAATGTGGAGATATTACTGTTTGTGCATTTACAATATTCATTGATTTTTGCCATTGAAAAACGTCCAGAAATGTTTGAAGCTACTGACTGAATGAAAGGAGCTGGCATCTCACTCTCTTTGAATCTTCTTTATCATGCTAGGATTAGCAGGAAAAAGCAAAAAATTTCAGAATTGCACCTTCCAATGTGGAGATATTACTGTTTGTGCATTTACAATATTCATTGATTTTTGCCATTGAAAAACGTCCAGAAATGTTTGAAGCTACTGACTGAATGAAAGGAGCTGGCATCTCACTCTCTTTGAATCTTCTTTATCATGCTAGGATTAGCAGGAAAAAGCAAAAAATTTCAGAATTGCACCTTGCAATGTGGAGATATTACTGTTTGTGCATTTACAATATTCATTGATTTTTGCCATTGAAAAACGTCCAGAAATGTTTGAAGCTACTGACGGAATGAAAGGAGCTGGCATCTCACTCTCTTTGAATCTTCTTTACCATGCTAGGATTAGCAGGAAAAAGCAAAAAATTTCAGAATTGCACCTTGCAATGTGGAGATATTACTGTTTGTGCATTTACAATATTCATTGATTTTTGCCTTTGAAAAACATCATGTTATTCATATACCAGAAATGTTTGAAGCTACTGACTGAATGAAAGGAGCTGGCATCTCACTCTCTTTGAATCTTCTTTATCATGCTAGGATTAGCAGGAAAAAGCAAAAAATTTCAGAATTGCACCTTGCAATGTGGAGATATTACTGTTTGTGCATTTACAATATTCATTGATTTTTGCCATTGAAAAACGTCCAGAAATGTTTGAAGCTACTGACTGAATGAAAGGAGCTGGCATCTCACTCTCTTTGAATCTTCTTTATCATGCTAGGATTAGCAGGAAAAAGCAAAAAATTTCAGAATTGCACCTTGCAATGTGGAGATATTACTGTTTGTGCATTTACAATATTCATTGATTTTTGCCATTGAAAAACGTCCAGAAATGTTTGAAGCTACTGACTGAATGAAAGGAGCTGGCATCTCACTCTCTTTGAATCTTCTTTATCATGCTAGGATTAGCAGGAAAAAGCAAAAAATTTCAGAATTGCACCTTGCAATGTGGAGATATTACTGTTTGTGCATTTACAATATTCATTGATTTTTGCCATTGAAAAACGTCCAGAAATGTTTGAAGCTACTGACTGAATGAAAGGAGCTGGCATCTCACTCTCTTTGAATCTTCTTTATCATGCTAGGATTAGCAGGAAAAAGCAAAAAAATTCAGAATTGCACCTTGCAATGTGGAGATATTACTGTTTGTGCATTTACAATATTCATTGATTTTTGCCACTGAAAAACGTGCAGAAATGTTTGAAGCTACTGACTGAATGAAAGGAGCTGGCATCTCACTCTCTTTGAATCTTCTTTATCATGCTAGGATTAGCAGGAAAAAGCAAAAAATTTCAGAATTGCACCTTGCAATGTGGAGATATTACTGTTTGTGCATTTACAATATTCATTGATTTTTGCCATTGAAAAACGTCCAGAAATGTTTGAAGCTACTGACTGAATGAAAGGAGCTGGCATCTCACTCTCTTTGAATCTTCTTTATCATGCTAGGATTAGCAGGAAAAAGCAAAAAATTTCAGAATTGCACCTTGCAATGTGGAGATATTACTGTTTGTGCATTTACAATATTCATTGATTTTTGCCATTGAAAAACGTCCAGAAATGTTTGAAGCTACTGACTGAATGAAAGGAGCTGGCATCTCACTCTCTTTGAATCTTCTTTATCATGCTAGGATTAGCAGGAAAAAGCAAAAAATTTCAGAATTGCACCTTGCAATGTGGAGATATTACTGTTTGTGCATTTACAATATTCATTGATTTTTGCCATTGAAAAACGTCCAGAAATGTTTGAAGCTACTGACTGAATGAAAGGAGCTGGCATCTCACTCTCTTTGAATCTTCTTTATCATGCTAGGATTAGCAGGAAAAAGCAAAACATTTCAGAATTGCACCTTGCAATGTGGAGATATTACTGTTTGTGCATTTACAATATTCATTGATTTTTGCCATTGAAAAACGTCCAGAAATGTTTGAAGCTACTGACTGAATGAAAGGAGCTGGCATCTCACTCTCTTTGAATCTTCTTTATCATGCTAGGATTAGCAGGAAAAAGCAAAAAATTTCAGAATTGCACCTTGCAATGTGGAGATATTACTGTTTGTGCATTTACAATATTCATTGATTTTTGCCATTGAAAAACAAAATGTTGTTCATATACCAGAAATGTTTGAAGCTACTGACTGAATGAAAGGAGCTGGCATCTCACTCTCTTTGAATCTTCTTTATCATGCAAGGTTTAGCAGGAAAAAGCAAAAAATTTCAGAATTGCACCTTGCAATGTGGAGATATTACTGTTTGTGCATTTACAATATTCATTGATTTTTGCCATTGAAAAATGTCCAGAAATGTTTGAAGCTACTGACTGAATGAAAGGAGCTGGCATCTCACTCTCTTTGAATCTTCTTTATCATGCTAGGATTAGCAGGAAAAAGCAAAAAAATTCAGAATTGCACCTTGCAATGTGGAGATATTACTGTTTGTGCATTTACAATATTCATTGATTTTTGCCATTGAAAAACATCATGTTATTCATATACCAGAAATGTTTGAAGCTACTGACTGAATGAAAGGAGCTGGCATCTCACTCTCTTTGAATCTTCTTTATCATGCTAGGATTAGCAGGAAAAAGCAGAAAATTTCAGAATTGCACCTTGCAATGTGCAGATATTACTGTTTGTGCATTTACAATATTCATTGATTTTTGCCATTGAAAAACGTCCAGAAATGTTTGAAGCTACTGACTGAATGAAAGGAGCTGGCATCTCACTCTCTTTGAATCTTCTTTATCATGCTAGGATTAGCAGGAAAAAGCAAAAAATTTCAGAATTGCACCTTGCAATGTGGAGATATTACTGTTTGTGCATTTACAATATTCATTGATTTTTGCCATTGAAAAACGTCCAGAAATGTTTGAAGCTACTGACTGAATGAAAGGAGCTGGCATCTCACTCTCTTTGAATCTTCTTTATCATGCTAGGATTAGCAGGAAAAAGCAAAAAATTTCAGAATTGCACCTTGCAATGTGGAGATATTACTGTTTGTGCATTTACAATATTCATTGATTTTTGCCATTGAAAAACATCATGTTATTCATATACCAGAAATGTTTGAAGCTACTGACTGAATGAAAGGAGCTGGCATCTCACTCTCTTTGAATCTTCTTTATCATGCTAGGATTAGCAGGAAAAAGCAAAAAATTTCAGAATTGCACCTTGCAATGTGGAGATATTACTGTTTGTGCATTTACAATATTCATTGATTTTTGCCATTGAAAAACGTCCAGAAATGTTTGAAGCTACTGACTGAATGAAAGGAGCTGGCATCTCACTCTCTTTGAATCTTCTTTATCATGCTAGGATTAGCAGGAAAAAGCAAAAAATTTCAGAATTGCACCTTGCAATGTGGAGATATTACTGTTTGTGCATTTACAATATTCATTGATTTTTGCCATTGAAAAACGTCCAGAAATGTTTGAAGCTACTGACTGAATGAAAGGAGCTGGCATCTCACTCTCTTTGATTCTTCTTTATCATGCTAGGATTAGCAGGAAAAAGCAAAAAATTTCAGAATTGCACCTTGCAATGTGGAGATATTACTGTTTGTGCATTTACAATATTCATTGATTTTTGCCATTGAAAAACGTCCAGAAATGTTTGAAGCTACTGACTGAATGAAAGGAGCTGGCATCTCACTCTCTTTGAATCTTCTTTATCATGCTAGGATTAGCAGGAAAAAGCAAAAAATTTCAGAATTGCACCTTGCAATGTGGAGATATTACTGTTTGTGCATTTACAATATTCATTGATTTTTGCCATTGAAAAGCATCATGTTATTCATATACCAGAAATGTTTGAAGCTACTGACTGAATGAAAGGAGCCGGCATCTCACTCTCTTTGAATCTTCTTTATCATGCTAGGATTAGCAGGAAAAAGCAAAAAATTTCAGAATTGCACCTTGCAATGTGGAGATATTACTGTTTGTGCATTTACAATATTCATTGATTTTTGCCATTGAAAAACGTCCAGAAATGTTTGAAGCTACTGACTGAATGAAAGGAGCTGGCATCTCACTCTCTTTGAATCTTCTTTATCATGCTAGGATTAGCAGGAAAAAGCAAAAAATTTCAGAATTGCACCTTGCAATGTGGAGATATTACTGTTTGTGCATTTACAATATTCATTGATTTTTGCCATTGAAAAACGTCCAGAAATGTTTGAAGCTACTGACTGAATGAAAGGAGCTGGCATCTCACTCTCTTTGAATCTTCTTTATCATGCAAGGTTTAGCAGGAAAAAGCAAAAAATTTCAGAATTGCACCTTGCAATGTGGAGATATTACTGTTTGTGCATTTACAATATTCATTGATTTTTGCCATTGAAAAATGTCCAGAAATGTTTGAAGCTACTGACTGAATGAAAGGAGCTGGCATCTCACTCTCTTTGAATCTTCTTTATCATGCTAGGATAAGCAGGAAAAAGCAAAAAAATTCAGAATTGCACCTTGCAATGTGGAGATATTACTGTTTGTGCATTTACAATATTCATTGATTTTTGCCATTGAAAAACATCATGTTATTCATATACCAGAAATGTTTGAAGCTACTGACTGAATGAAAGGAGCTGGCATCTCACTCTCTTTGAATCTTCTTTATCATGCTAGGATTAGCAGGAAAAAGCAGAAAATTTCAGAATTGCACCTTGCAATGTGGAGATATTACTGTTTGTGCATTTACAATATTCATTGATTTTTGCCATTGAAAAACGTCCAGAAATGTTTGAAGCTACTGACTGAATGAAAGGAGCTGGCATCTCACTCTC